>NC_142407.1:6237678-6424345 GCF_059441095.1 Idiotropiscis lumnitzeri
GCCATTATATTTCCCTCTATTGGCTTTGTTAATCTGTATATTGTTGATTTAATTCCATCGAAAAGGCATTGTTGAGCTCAAAGAATTTGTTCCGTTATCAAGGGGCCGCCACATGCTCACGCCTCGCTTGAAGATGTGCTTCAGCACATCTTGACTCGAGACCTACAGTGATCTGAGAGGGTCACTCGAGGTGAGGTCATGGTGAGTCACTTCAAGCATACATATATGCATGTCGTGTATTGCTAATAATCCTTTTTTTCTACTTAGCAGAGCAGTAATTTCTGTTAATTAGACATGTGGCTGATTACATTTGGAAATAACTGAAAAAGAATAGTCCACAGTTTGATGCTTATGGACTCAAATTTTCATCATGTTCTTGAGGATGTGCGCCCTCAACCAATGACTGACGGGTTGACAGTAATTCCTCGTTTTGTGGTTAATTGGGATAGAACCCGCCGTGAAATGTAAAAAAACCCCAAAGATGTTGACTTTCATAATAATATTAATAATAAGAAGAACAATAATAATAATAATTATTATTATTATTATTATGAATTTACATTTTTTAAAATTTACACCTCTATTATGCCATTGCGAACGAAGCCGCAAAAAGTGAAGTGCGGTGTGGCGAGGGATAGTGCATATTTACTAAAATGCAGAGAGTAACAGGCAGACATAGGCAGGTCCAGTTTTGAATATTTCAAAGCTGTCAAAAATGGTTCCCATTTGCGTATTTTTACTTCTTACTGCGTCAATATCGAATCAAATCGCAACCTGAATAATCAACATTTAATCGCAACCTAAAGCATCAAAATGGAATTGAATGGTGAGGTTCTTATTATGCTCAGCCCTAATCAATATTAATGTGGATAAGAGTACATTGTACATCAAATCCACTCTGAAAATAAAAGGATTCGAACAGATGTCACCATGCAAACATGAGGGGACTATTATTGCAATTAAGAGACTGCATATGGATAGCCTTAAGATAAACCACCTGACATCAGATGGCGCATTGCAGACTGATACGAGGTGTGGCAGAAATGTGGATGTAATTTGAAGGTTCAGGTCAGAAACCAAAATTTGTCTCAAGTGTGTGAGATATTCAGCGGCTGGGTCAAAGTTTACCTGATGAATTTAGCTCATGTTAACCACCGGGTCTATTTTCAATTGAGCAATGGGTGGTTGTACTGTCTGCACAAGATAAGTAGTCTGGACAAAATTCGCCATCAGGTTGGCTAACAAGAGGCCGAGTGGGGAAAACTTGCACCAATGCTCATAAATCATCATATAATTGTTTTGGCTCAACTGATAATGAAATAGTCTGCTGTAATCAAATTTATCTCTGTGTTGAATGTTAATGGCCAACGTAGATTTGCAGTCACATGAAGCTCCAACGTATAATTTGATAAAAGAAGCCACGTAGGAATATTGAGCGACCCCGTTACCTCTTGGACTTACAGAGCAGCCGAGCTGGTCGCATCTTATTGTTCAACGAGCTGTATGCAACCTTATTGTTTTGTTTTACTCCGGGTGATATATATATTTTTTGTTGTTATTTTGGAGACATCTGCTGTTCTTGACTATGCTAATCTTGCTCAGTTTTGCATATATTGATGTGTGTAATTTGCAAGGAGGCGGGTGGGGGTTAACACCCACTTCCTCACTCCGAATGATGAATGCAAAAAAATACAGCGCACATCAACCCAAAATCTCTATTTGCACAACTGTTGTTTGCAAAACCGTGTTTATTTTAATAACAACTGTTAAATCATTCATTCTTTACAAGTTGCCTCTAGTGGCTTGTGAGAGATGCAGTGGGGAATCTCAGTCTGATATGTTCCCTTCAGCTGTTGTTGGTAGACTGTTATTGCCTCAGGTTGTTAAACTGGAATCCGTCTTGATTTGCATACATGCACCTGATAAGGTAGTGAATTGTTTTATTGTAAAATTTCCACAGTAAATGTTCACAACTAGTGTCAATTAAGGACAAATGAATAATAGGCAGAATGTAAACATTAGCTCTGGTTTGTTGTTGTAATTACACAAATATAGTTTTAAGAGATTGGAGAGAAAATTGAAAAAAAAATGACAAAGCAAGAAAATGTAGTTGTGGAACATGAAGTTCAAATGTGACAGATTAAGGATGGATTGACTCAGCAACTCCAGTGATTTTGATTTCTATACGGCAATAACCAAGGGAAGAGCCAAGGGCAGCTAGTAAATGGATTCAGAAAAATGAGCAGAATATGATTGACTTCCTGCATTTGGACACTGGGTGCAAGGGCCTGCCAGGGCTTCCAAAAGTTGATTTACTCCTTAAATGTTGCTCGGTGATCTCCTGAGGTTAACCCATGTTCAAAGAACAGAAATGGTCTCCACTGCTGGTGAAAATGCATCAGCGTGACGGCTCTTGGCAAGAAAACCAGCCTAGAACTGTGAGACCTTTGAAAATAACTTTCTGCCAACAATTGGAATGGAGCCCTATTTCGAGGTTTTCACGAGGGTCTGCTGAGGTGAAACCTTTTTGGGTTTGCTTTTTTTGTGTGTTTATTTCGAGTTGTTTTGAAAACTAAATGGAGGCAGTGAAATGGGTCGAGATGAAATTCTAAAAGCGGCTCAGAGTAGACCATTCAAAAGCAAAGAACAAAACGGGATTACATTGCAACCACTCGCAAATCAATTGTCCATCATGAGAAGGAGCTATTATACGTGCTTCTTTTTTTCCAGTGAAGTACCCATTTCATTTTGGGACTATCCATAATGTAGCATGAACCAATCAGACCAGGCCAGCGGTCCACATTTACCGTATATCCTCTGTCGCTCGACATTTGCATCGTCACAAGTAAACACGAGTCTAACTCTGCGACTCGCTCAGTCACACAGCTGCTCTGACATGGATAAAAACATGTTAATGTGATAATGAATGTTAAAGCCATCAAGGACACATCGAGAGCAAGTGCTGACAAGGTGAAAGTGAACGTGCATTTGTGCGCCTGATTGAGATCCGACGTCACCGAATGTGTGATACCTCTTGTGACCACACGGTCAGAGATGGTGAAAGTTAAGGAAACATATATTCAGTGTAGACATACTGAACACTTTATTGGGTACATAATGATCCAACCAGGTTAGACGTCATTTTCCTTTCCGCCCATACATTTTTGGGTGAGGGAAAAAAATGAAGAAATTAGATTTGTACAGCACATTTACTAGTGCAAGACTCTTTAAATACCAGTACACAAAGAAACAAAGAAAACACTAACAGTATTTGATCTGTTATTTACAAGCATGTGTCTTAATTGAACGGCTAATTCGTAGCGGTTGTTTGGAGCTTAGCATCGATGCTAATTGTTGTTCTATCGCATTTAACTATTTTTATGTTAGCAATAGTCTACAGACTTTTATTTGACAATTATTTGGTTTGGTTCAAGACTTTTGGTGCTTAAACATAATGTATAATGTTCAATTATCTTTCTTTACAGTGTTCTGTAAACTTCAATTGGGAGTTGCAACATATTATGGATTGGACTTTGGTCCATAGCTGCTTCAGGTGGCGAATTGTTGTCTGGAGGCTGACTAAAGTATGTGAGTCTGTTGCATGTTGCTCATTCGGCTTTTGTTCCTTCCACATATAAACTGAATCATTTGCTGGAGTGACTAATTAACAGCTTAAAGAAAGCACACATGCATTTTTTTCTGAAACACGTTGCAAAATTATCAAGGCATGTTTGAAGATCTGTTTGGAAAGGGCGGAGTGCCCTCTCTGAGTCGGGGATTAGATCCTGCCCCAAGTGGAGGAGTTCAAGTCACTTAGTGACTTGTTCAAGAGTTAGGGGAGGATGGAGTGTGAGATCGACAGGCGGATCGGTGCAGCGTCTGCTGTGATGCGGACCCTGCATTGGTCTGTCGTGGGGAAGAAGGAGCTGAGCCGAAAGGTCGATCTACGTTCCTACACTCACATATGGTAACGATCTGTGGGTCGTGACCGAAAGAACAGGATGTGGGATACAAGCGGCCGAAATGAGTTTCCTCACAGGGTATCCGGGCTCTCCCTTAGAGATAGGGTGAGAAGCTCTGTCATCCGGGAGGGACTCAGCGTCGAGCCACTGCTCCTCCACCTTGAGAGGAGCCAGATGAGGTGGCTCGGGCATCTGATGAGGATTCCACCTGAACGCCCCCCTGGTGAGGAGTTCCGAGCATGTCCCACCGGCAGGAGGCCCAGAGGACGACCCAGGACATGCGGGAGGGACTTTGTCTCTCGGCTGGTCTGGGAACGCGTTAAGCAAGGTACCAATCAACTCCTCCAAAAGGAATCCAAAAAAAAAAAATGGTACAAGTCTGAAGGTCCAATTCAGATAAAATTCCAGTTCATCTATGACTCTAATCACGAAAAGCGCTCTAAAAACTGTATTGATGAGCATTATCATTATGTCCGCTGTCAGCGGACAGTTCATATTAGGCATAAAGGGATGGATTTAATCAACAACAAGACAGGCTGTTGCCTTTAAATCATATGTGTCACAAAGGAGCCCCAACCTCAGCAAGAAAATACCCATTATTGCTAGCGTTCTAATGAGACACGATGGATCCGTGCTTTCATGTTGTTTACGGCAAATTCTGACAATAACACACTAACGTCACAGCAAATATCAAGTCTAATCAGAGCAGACGACGTCTTAACACCCCTGAACAATCTAATTCGGAAAGTCTTTCTTGCTGTGCTGACACAAGTGACGCATGCCAATCGTCTTCTTCAACCCGAACTTATTTTGCCGATGCACAATGTATCAACTGCTTGATGATAATTTAGACGACCAATCTCACCAAGCTATTCAAAGGCGCTATTGGAATTATTTGATCTCCCATTCACCTGAATTTAAATTTCCATATTAATTTTTTTAATCGAACCAGATTATATGGCAGGTGACAATATGTATGTTTTTACCCAGTGTCATCATATTGATAAATTAATGAAGCTTATCTCCATAGTTCCACAACTACTGTAAACAACTACTTTGAAATTATTGTTCACAAGTTTCCGACACTTAGTTGTGACTTGTACCAATGTCCCACTGTTTTTTGCTTCCACCATCAACTCATGGTTCAATTTGTAAGGTCACAGGCACAGTTTGACTTGGAACAACAACTGCAAGGGAAAGAGATAAACAACTGAATGTGACCCGCCAAGAGTCACCGGATTAAACGTGCTTTCTTCAGACTCAATCATCAAATGTACGCCATTCTTAAACCTATTTCAATTTCCTGGCAGACACAGTCCAGACACCGTGTTCTTGTCACATCTGCCAGATGTGCTTTTGGCAGAGGGATGGAAAGTGTTGCAGTGAATCCTGCGGAACAAGTCTCACGTTCCTTAACTGCAATTATGTCATATTAACATTGTAGTGCAAAATGAGTGCAGCACAGTACAAGTAGTTCGGTGTTCCAACGCCGACTTTTTCTATTTAACACTTGGTAAACATTATTTTCAACTGGACACATGCAATATTTTTATCATTTTAATCTTTTTTTTCCCAAAATACATAACCTCATGTTCCTCAAGGCTTCATACGCATATTTTAAGAGTTTAAACGATTACTAAATAAAAAAAATTTAAAAAATGAACGAGTCTGCATATTTCTAATGTCATGCAAGAAGGACTATTGTTACCCTGGAGACATCCATTATCCCGCAATATTAAATGTCACATTGTCGCACCTCCTTGTTTGTGTCAGACAACCAACCAAGACACCGATACACACAAATTGCAAAATCAACAAGCCAATCTATCTTTTAAAAGTAAATGGTAAATTGCTTGTGCAAAACCCCCCAGCATTTCACAAACTGATCGTTTTTAACAAGACAGTGGAGGCCAAACCATGAAAACTTAGCAGGCCTGTTTTTGTGATTGATTTACTTCCAACTAAGTCACATGCGAAAACACTTTAGTGACTTCAACAAATCGGTACTTCTTTCATCAGGTCAGAATTTTGCTGGAGAACAAATCTTTTCCACAAAAAAATTCTCGCAGAGGCACGGCCGTCGTGCATGGTCCGTGTACAGTCACACACAATGCACATAATCTTTTTTCACCATGTGATCGCCTTCTAGCCCGCTGTGATCTGGATATCCCTAAGCCGCTAAGAACATATTGTGAGAAGGAATTACCTTCACTACATGACCACAACGTGTAGCACCTACTGCCTGAATTGTGTCATGAAACCGATTTTGTTTCATAGTCCGGATCCGGACCGCGGCATGGTTCGGACCGGACCCATGACCAATCTATGATGATTTTTTTCAGGGCGCATTCGCAAACATTGGCGCTGCAATTCTAGTGAATACGGAAAAGGCGTCACTGATTTGAGAGAGTGCTGCTGACAGTAATGCCTTGCTAAAAAGTTAGCGAGGTCGATGCGTGTTGTTTTCAATGAATGTACGGAGAAATTTAGTTTCGTTCTGGCTACAGCCGATTCTAAACCAGTGTGCATCATATGCTCCGAAACCGTCGCATCATTGCGAAGCGCCACTACGAAACAAAGCACCGCCCTTTTGTGCAAAGTTATCCGCTGAACTTTGAGGTGAGCGCACGCAAAAACATCGAACTTTGAGTGCAGTATAACAGATGTTTACATTTTCGTTTATAGCCCAGCGGCATGCCAACGAATGTTCACTAAAAGTATCGTGGATTTTGGGGAAACATAAAAAAACATTCAGTGATGGGGAAGTTGTGAAGGAGTGCTTCAATACTGTTGCACAAACATTATCTAAAGGAAAACACAAAGGCCAGATGTGTGAAATAATCTACCAAATCCCAATGGCCCTGACTCCGTTCCAACCCAGATTTAAGTCACTGGCAGGGCAGTCACAAAAAGGTGGTGTCAAAGCTCATTTTGAATGATTTTTTTCATGAGGACAGCCATTTTTATTGATTGTGTACTGAACATGTTGACCTGTTTTACTTGGATAATTCGGCTTTCCTTTTTTTTTAGGCTCATAACTCTTTGATTTCAGAAAAAAAAGATGTTAACTCAATGCTTAGCACTTGATATATTTCCACAGGAGCTATTTTACTATTTTTTCCGGAAGTGGGACCCTTAAGTTCCTGGAGCCACATTTTCTTGAATGTGAAATAAACGCCTTATATTTGTTTGACTGGCAAAGGTGTTTAATGGGAACATTGCTAAATATTTCGTATATAAGTGCGCTCTGTTGAAAATGACCAAATATTGAAACTATATAAAAATGTGAAGGGAAGTCGGAATTTGGGTCGGACCTTTTAATTGGAAGTTATTTTTTTTTTCTACAATGTCTTTAAGTTAGAAACACTAAGTCGCCATTGTTTCATTACATCATTCAAGCTTCGTCCTCGGTTGTCACGGTAATACATGCCATACTCAGCAGACACTGCGCTCCCAAAACTGTGATTTCAACTCGAGTGTGCAAGTATCCTGTAATCATTTTACCCATGTGTATATTGACAGAGGAATGTCAGATATCTTTTATTAAGACACATGCAAACTGTTTAAAGGTGCATTAGAATCATTTGAAAAATGGTTTCAGCTGGTCAGTACACCCAAGAGTCATCTTCTTTGGCTCTCCCTCTCAAACTTTTTCAAATGAAACCGTTGAAAGAAAGACGAAGAATGTTGGGCTACAAATAGTAACTCTAATATTTTTAATGAGGTGCCCGCCACACTGCAGAGTTTCTAATTCACCACGACGTAAAAGCCAGACTCTTTCCAGCTCGGTGGGAGACGCAGACCCATACAGTGAGCGAGACAGGGGACAGGGGATTTTTTTTCTATTTTACCTGTCAGGCAGCAGCATAGATTATAATTAGGCCATTAAAAAGGTAAAATAAAATATAAGAGAGGAAGCTGGACTATGACTGGCCACCACATTTTGCAGGGTGCAAAGTCTGTGACATCATTCACATACAAACGCTAATGTGCCACCATTGAATCAAGATGATTCCAATGTAGATATTGTTTCTCATAGAAAACATTTTGCATGTACACGCAAGCATTCATTTGTTTTGAACGGCAATTATGTGTAGGGTACAAAGAGGGTGGAGCGGAAGTACGGTGATAAAAAAAAAAGAAACTATTGCATCGTCTTAATATACGCAAGTGAGGTCGCCCTGCTTATTGCAATTTGCCAAGAGCATCACAAACCTCAGCAGTGGTTTGGATGCAGGTGAATACACAAAAATAACACAAACAAATACATACAGTGTGAATGCATCTGAGAGCTTGAATGTTTCAACCAGGTGAAGTCGGCTTTTTAATCGCCTGAAAGCACCACCTAGCCGACACTTTAACACCTGGGCTGCAGTTTTCTACTGGCATTTAAATCCAGACGGCAGCAGGAGGTGATTTGGCACTCGCATTACATTGCATGTAATGGCCAGCTCTGTGCAATTATACCTTGCGGTTTTATGCAGGTAAGATAACCCAGTGCAGGTGAAATTACCAAGTGTAAACTTTCCAATTTAATTCCTGATACTTTCCAGCAGGTTGCTGTCACGACAGACATTTTTTTCCCCCCTTTAAGGCTCTCGCTGCTTGCAGACACCGCCAAATATGTGTCGTTGTGATTAAATCAAGAGCTAATGTTGCACTGTGAAACTTTTGTATTCCCAGTGTAATTTAAACCACAATGATAGTTGTATGAATGTTATTACAGTTCGAATAACAATATGTGGTTGTTGTTTTCACATGAGGTGGTGCACATATGACGTCAAATACGGTAAAGGTAGTTGCAGTGCAGTTACACCACAAGCCACATCGACGATAAAAATAATAAACAGTGTTGACATTGTTTTAAACAAAACGGTGTATTATTGCTTGACGCCTTCGAGTTCACCCTGCATCTCTAAGTGTGCACATTTGGGGACATCACATTTACTTGAACAAAGGCCGCATGCCAAATAGTGGCCTTCTTTTGTCCCTCGGGAACAGTAGGTGTCTGAAATTACAGTATATTTACTGAAACATCTGATGCCACCATGTAGTGATATCACGACAACCGACAACATATCACGAACCGTTATGAAAAAAAAAAAATCACTTCATGTGAGTTACAAAAAACAATATGGTGAAAAAAGAAACTGAAATATGACTAAATGCTCTATGCTGGATAAAACTGCTAATTTACAGGTGTGGCTTTTACCGTTTACAAGTACACTCTCATGAAGAAGTCACCCGCACCGCAGCAACAATTGTTCATGCTATGCATGACAGTAATACGTTAAGAAGGCAAACTTAAAAAAAAACCTCAGCTTACCAAATAATATATGGACATTCACACATTGGTATACTTTTGTTTTTAATGTTTTGTTGGCAGACTGACTTGACTGTGTTTGAGCATTTATATTGCCGCCACAAACTGTTGCTACCGACCCCAACAGTTTAACAGCTCCAACAGCTAATTAGGAGCGCTACAAAAACAACTTTATTATGGCGACAATGTATTGTACAGCAGTGGTCCTCAAGCATTGGGGCGCGGACAGTTCCAGGGCCACTTCGGACAAGGCCACACAGAAAAGGCCACAAAAAAAAAAAAAAAAAGTACAGTATTTCCGGATCATATAAGATCTCTCTGTTACATCTAGCTATGACTGACATCTGACTAATATTAAACCCAAAGCTAGCAAAATGAGTAAAAACAGACCACATACAAAGCCCACTCTGTATACTATGCAACGAGCGGCACTTTATGAATGTATTTATTTTCATGCACTTTTTATTTGTTCTGTGGTGCATTTCAAGAGGACAATGCTAAAAATGACAGTGGCTTCATGATTACTCATGTATCCATAAAATACCCCAGGTGTTGTATGACTTGTTCATGTACTTTAGATTTGTTCTGTGCCGTTACCATAATGACCATATTAAGTTACATAAAAATCCATTTTTTGTTGTATGCATATTATTCGTCAGACAACTCATTCGTTATGTGGATTTTTTTTTTGTTTTCTGTATTTAAATGTCTTCTTTAAATTCAAATACCCAATTATTCATTGGAATTTTCAATAGAATATCCAAATAACCAAATTCATTAGCTGCAGCCCTGGCACTGGTTTTATTAAAATAAGGCAGCTCACAAGTATATTCTTTACACCACACAGTGCCTACAAAAATCAAAAGGTGATTACATAAATTCCCTCAGCGAGCATCACCAGAGGCAGAGGTTGAGTCGTCCTGACACGCCTGTGTGTTGAGGCAAAGTGAGCTAGAAAGCCAATGCAGACAAAGAGAGCGCGAGCGAGGGTGAGAGTGAGCGAGAGAGTGAACCAAGGAAGGAGAACGAAGAGTGAGGTGAAGAGCAGCTCGCTAAAGAATTGATGAGCGGAGTCAGGGACATGTTTCATCCACGCCATTTCCTGGCGCGATACACGTCCTGCGCGATGACTTCCTGTCATCAATATCATGGCGTCCTGCGAGGATGAGCTGACAAAGATATGCAGTCTGTATCCATGCCTCATCGTTGCGCTTCCAGTGTGCACTGCGTTCCTTTTTGTGAATGGATGCTGTGCACACTGGAAGCGTTTGCGAAAGGTGTGGCCGCATGTTACAAGTCGCTTCATCAAAGTGTCCATGCATAATAATTAATTGTTGAAAATTATTTAGAATGCGTGAACTTGATTTTTAATTGTCTTCTAAGCAACTTAGGCAAAATGAAGTGCACTACGGCAACCAATCAAGTAGATTGCTGTCGAAAGGAGACTAAAATGACAATGTCAGTTATGGGATGAGACGTACAATAATTATGATCACTTAATTCACTTATTAAATGGAGAATGTTGACTATCAACATGAATAACATCCTGTGAGGAAATGCACTAACATATACACTCCTGTATACCGTTTGGCACTCTGATGGGAGTGAGCAGATTATTTTGTGTTCACTAACAATACATGAGCCACTAAACAAAAATATTATGTTCCGAAAACCAATAAAGCAAAGACCCAAATCGAATATTTTGACTCAAAACAGATCAGTGCTTAAGATAAGAACCTAGTGGGAATCCACAGTGGGAAGAAATAACACCGGTAGGATGACTGCAGTCAAACACTGAAATAAACTGGAACTGTTAAACAGAGGCGGGTGTTCCATCAGTACTACCGGTAGGTCAATTGTCGAATGACGGGAAACGTAAAAAAATTGACAGTCCAAGCACTGACAGACGTGGATTTTCTTTCGTCGGTGTAATAACCGGGTCAAGTATCGACGGATGATCACAGACGGATGCCCATTTTGCTGCTGTCGGATGATGTTTGTTCACAACCAGGGTGGCTTCCATTGACGATATATGGAGACTGCACATGCTACATTTACCATTTTAATCACATTGCATTTTTTTTTATTTTTATCTGTTGGGCTATGACGTGTATTTTTTTAGGCGGATTGACTGACGGACTGACGATAGACAGACTTGCCGAGCAATGACATTTACTGACAATGAAAAAAATGATGATGACGGACAGGTTCCTAGGCCGCTGAGGGATGACAAAATGTCGGAGTGACAAAATTTTGTTAGGTGTCCAGCTCTGTTAATAATGTGTATCCAAACACCTAAAGGCAAGACAGAAAAGTATTGATCAAGTTGATAGAGCCATGTCTGAAGCACAAGTATAGAATATATGGGCCTATTGTTGCTGTAAGGCTCCTCTTAAAATGTCATGTAAGCCACTATGACAAATACCGGTTCACTCCATCTGCAACTATGAATCTTTTAAGCGACAAGGATACGGTCAAAAGCTAAGGACGGCAAGAAAAACACCCCCCCTGTTATATCAGAGTGTTTTGAAATAAACGTCGAATCATGTTCTCGTGAGGCCAAGTTTGCACACAACCAAACCGTAACATTAGCAAAGGTGCTAGCGCTAATACAACATGACAGGTGTCTAGGTTGGTCCAACACTACATATCACTGCAGAAGGTGATTCGGGGTGAGTGTGTCAATGCCAGAGCCAAGTCATCCTACCGTAATTATATTTAAAGCTAAATGTAATACGTAGTAAACGAAACATAGTTGACTGAAAAAGGGAGAGGCGTAATACACCCATTGAATATGTTTATTCGGCCATCTATTTTGTTGAGTCCTAATCGAGCAACCTAAAGTGTATAATCAAGTTGTACCTGCATTCAGTCACCATGGAAAGAGAGAGAAGAAAGGTGAAATGAACAAGAAAGACAAGGAAGAACTCCACTACCATTGAGATAAAATGCTCGACAGATGGATGGAGTTATCCCTATGCAAATTTCACAATCTATATTCCACAACGTTATCACTTTCCTCGCAACACACACCAAAAAAATGTTTTGACAGGCCACATAATGTCAGATAGTCAGAAATGTCTGCTGATATCCGTTCACTGTGTCCGTTCAGTGTGGATAAAAGGCTTTAAAGATAAAAAAAAAAAGAAGAAGAAGAAAAAGTGGTCTAACCTTGAATTTCCATTTAGTAATGATAGAACACATCAGAAGGGCACATCTTCCTTAAAAGTTGGCAGGAAGAAGACTTAATCCCTCTCTCTAACAACATTTGTTCACAATGGAAAACATAAAGAAAGTGAATATTAGTCTTATTCATCTTCTACATCAGTGTTTCCCTTTGTGTGAGTTGACAAAAGCTTGCAAAATATATTGTTCCTTTTATCACTTTTAAATGATTTCGTGTGTCAATGTCCCTTAGCATCGAGCGGTTATCAAGTAAAATGATATGAAAGTCACCTGGAGCTTTTGAAAACACTGGTGGACTGAGCCTACTGCTGAGCTAAATGTTGCGAGTTCACATGCGCATAATTTTCTTCTTTAAGGCAAAATAAAAAGGAGGAGATCTTATTTGAGAAAATATTGTGTCTTATACACGTCCACCTTTGTGTGACACCGGCTCGATTCCAGGTTGTCTCAAGCGAAATACTGTAATGTAAAGTGCCAAAATCAAACTGTGGCCATCTTTATTTTTTTTAACTAATTTATATGTTAACAACTGCATAATGTAAAAAAAATAAATAAAAAAACATAGTAAAGGACATTTCATGATGCAATCAAGTGTTGTGTGGAGTACATCGGTATTTGTATTTGCATTTGATATACTCAACATTCAGCTTGTGCACGTGTGCATAAAGAGGAAATAATCAAATAGAAAGTGACCTACATCGCGTGGAAATGCACAAACAAATCAAGGATGCAAATGATGAGCGGTAAACAAGACTGAGGGGATGCGTTATTTCAAATCCAACACTACCTCCACTCACATCTATCTTGCTGTGCCTGGCTCGCTATATATTAAGCCAATCGCTTACAGTACAATCACCTCAACTGATATTGATACTAGTATTGACCGAACACGCACCTCCTCCTTTATGGGAGCAGGAAAAAAAAAAACATCAATCACGTCCTCGCTTATTCACATCCTTGCAGCTGTCCCTGTGAAAATGTATGTAGGAGAGGGACGCTGTAAATGATCACACGTAGAAAAAGACTAGACTACTTTTTGTTGCAGCGAATCGTCCTTTACAGTGAGAACAACTTGAGTTAGTTACAAGATTGAAATTGGACTTTTTAGACTGCATCGAAATGAGTAGTCCCCAATTAATTTTTTTATTTTTTATTTTTTTGGGCCGCGGATTGGTTCACACTAGTGATGGGTGAATGAAGCTTCAAATGTGCTTCTTGAACCAGTTGTAGTATTTTTGGACTCCAGTAGATGGCACTCTCTGTTCAACATTCGGTTGAAAGCACACTGATTTGACTGCATGTTTTTTTTTTGTTTTTTTTTGTTATCCGTGCTGCCCGCCACAGCCCAAAGCGTCCCCGTCCGTGGTTGGGGACCGCTGATCTGTTTGAAATACCGTCTCTAAAAGTTTAAAGCTGAAAGTTGCGCACAAGTATAAGATTATGTTCCAACATGACGTCTTAAATGCAATTTTTTTAGATATAGATTTTGCTGCTTGTTAGAAGGGCTGTATGTTTATCACTTTTCTTGTTTTTTACTTTGTGAACATCTGAAGCCTACTTGTCAGAAGCACTTTATTGCAATAAAGACATGAGTTACTCCTCCACCACTCAGTGTCTGCTTTGGACTCCGACCAATGGCGTCTCATTATAATACCAAACGTGTCAATAGACCTATAGAGCAATTTGCACTTCTGAGCATCTTCTTCAAACCTTAGTGAACTTTCCGTCTGATTACAAAGTTATTATGCCGCAGCAGACGAGAGATAGATGCGACATTCTATCATCTTGGATGGTACTTATGAACTCTGAATTATCATGCATCACTTCAGTCACTCTAAACGAGCGAAGAGGAAGTATCATCAACGCAAGACAATGCATCTAATATTTCAGTTTGAAGAATATTTGTCTTTTTGGGAGTAAACAATCATTCCTCGGCTGTTCAAACACAAGCGGGCAACTTGTGTACGGCGCTCACAAAGGCCCCAACTTAATGGAAGTTTGAATTACCATTTAAATAGGATTTCCTTTTTTGTTGTGGTGAGGGTGGGGCATCATACAGAAAGATAAATTACATTGTAAACAATGTCAAAACAGTTTAATGACACACATGAAATGAAAGCGCCCGCCCTGTGCTTTCTTGGCTACTGAGTGATATAAAGAGCGGACTGAATAAATAACGAAAAGACCCGAGGCAAAAAAAAAAAAAAAAAAAAGCCTCTACGCAGACTTGTTTTGTCTCTAGCTGGACTTGCACTTTTAATTGACTTGAATAAAAACTCAATTACAGCATTGCGGCCACCGGAGGGAGAAAAAGCAAGTGAGTGAGTGAGACGAAGAGGCTGAAAAAAGGAGGGAGGAATGAGGGAGTTATTGGGTCAGAATGGCACCTCGGGGAGTGGGTGGGGCGTGGGGGGGGATTCAGGACAGCAGACAAAGCTTTGCTACTGGCATGTCTGTCTATGGGAATTACACCTCAGCGAGCGGTAGACTAAAAAAAGATTAACAATGGATGGGGGGTGCACATTCGCCGCAGCTCTTTTAAGGCTTTTTTATGAATTTATTCTCATTTTATCCTTTGCTGGTCTTGGTGGACGGGGAGACTGATTGAAGATGACAAGCATCAAGTCAGTCAGTAAGCACATGCATCCTCATGCTTCCTACTAGGAGCTAATGTGATGCAATGAGCGGGAAAGTGGAGATTCTTTATGAAATGAAACATGCTCTGCATCACACAGAGATATTGACAGCCGTGACTCATTATGTGTCTGGCTGTAGATAAGCCAGTATGTATGTTTTATTCTTAATTGCGATGAAACGTATGGTATAAAAACAGTTCTGGTGGGAGGATTGTGGAAGTGTGAGCCTTCCATACATCTGAAATTGCAAAACAACAGATTTTCGCTCTCGCTCTCTTTCTCACCCCCACAGCAGTCAATGCAATGTTTGCGGACAGTGAGCCAATATTTCCACGTTTTCCGTGCCCATTGATGTGTGCGTGTGTATGCGAGGACGCCGAGCTGTTGTTCCCATTGTTGTGCTTTATTGATTAGTCATCTCTGTGGGCAATAGGCGGCGTTATCGGGCCTGACACGGAGACAGACGGGGGTGGATGATGCATTGGACGGCAAAACTGTTCAGACGCAAAGATAATGGAGCGACGCGCACGCCGACACACAGCGCTGCCAAGATGGACGGCTCTGCAACTGGCACATGCTCCCACAGTCGCTTGCACACAAAATAGACCCATTACACAAGTGAGCGTAAACATATTGGCAGCGATGGATTTGTTCTCCAAATCCTAGGCTGCATATGGATAATGATTACCTACTGTCACGTCTATCATGAGGTGTCGCTTATGGAAGTCAAGTACAGATGCCCTTCAGAATGAGAGAAAGTGTCTCTTGGGACAAAAACGAATTGAAAAAAAAAAGGAATATAAGGGACGACAAACCCCACAGAGCTTCTCCGCCACATACAGCCAAGGGATCTGCAACTCACCTACAAGGCAAAACAAGAAGAGACAATGAGGTCAGCATTAAAGAATAATACGGTGCAAGATGCAGCGCGCGCAACAGAGCGTCTTCCGTGCACTTAATGGTGTGAAACATTTAAATGAGCTGCTTCCTGTTCTACGCTTAGCATAGACAGACCCACATTTGTTAATGTTTCAGCGTGACTGGTTATAATGAACTGAGCACATGTGAACTAAGAACTCTTCCACGAGCACGCTCCTCGGTTACAGTATCATAAAGCTGAAGTCAAAATACAGACAGGTGTATGAATGATACGATTTATATCGTCCATGTCGGGGGCAGAATCTTTGCATCTCCGAAATCACTAAGTTTCAAGAAATTAAAAAAATATATTATTGGTATTATACCGTATATTGCTATCACGCACCATTGTGCAACAACATAAACACAAGTCCACCCCAAAAATCAGGGTGAATTGCTGGTTTAGTATTAAAATCTTCAAATAAAAAAACAAAATAAAATTATTACGCTGTCAACAATTGTGATGTTCCCAAATGCTTTCTTAGAACTCTTTCCGCCATTAGTGATAAAATAACGATGAGCGGACATAGCCGCCTCCTAGAAAGCACACATAATGCGAATGACCACTCTTTCATTTAAAAAAAAAAACAGACTCAAATGCACCTAAGTTGAACTATTTCCAACCGTTACTGTCTCAAAAACAATCTTGAATCAACAGAATGCCACATGGCTCCCACAGAGGGGGGAAGAGGCAGAGGTTTACAATACTTATCTCACCGTTGAGGGTTCAAGATTTGTTCTCAAGCATATTTCAACACTTTGAAATGCTTAATAATGCGTAAAAATATCAGTTGACATGGAGACAGACAATTTGTGAAACAATGAAATTAAAACTTGATTGACACATTAATAATAAAGCTGAAAACCAAGTAAATCAAATAGAGTACTAATTATTGTATGCTTATCTCTTGCTTTGTTTTGTTGTTGTAGAAATAGCTTGTGTTTTGTGTGCCGTCTTTTTCTTACCAAAGGGAAAAAAAAATTGCACAAAAAAATAAATCCAGTCTACAAAAACAATAATGGCAAAAGTGTTACGGACTGAGAAATGTTAATTTTATCAACAATTACAATTTTTTTTTATTTTGCAGGCTTGGTTTGTGCATGACAGTTAAACCTCGTATGAAAAAAATCTCTATTACACACCACTATTCCCTACTTGGGGCTCAACTGGATCAGCCATGCCTCTTTTTATGGAATTTAAGTGAGTTGTGGTCAAATGTCAGATGTAAAGCTGGCTGTCCACGAGAGGCCAACCACCAGCACACAGGGAATAGATTGTCATGGCGTGCGCTCAACACTCATGTCTTTCTCCAGAGGGACACGTACACCCGGGTTGCCCAGTCAACCGTGAAAATACACGAAGGTCAAGTTTTCCACCACGTTCCGTTATTCCCTGTTGGGACGGTCGGGTTATGTGAGGCCGCAAAGCCGAACCTCAGAAATGGAATGCATCTGTGAAAATTTAATTTGCTAGGCCACTTTTGGAATGAAATAATCAGAACATAACAAAGGTCATATTTCTATGACAATGTGATATTGAATACAGTGTTCCAACTCAATGTCACGGTTTACGTACTGTGGCCCCGAGACGTCAACGATTTCTATACCAAAAATCTCTGCTGCATTGCGGGAATCTGTAATGCCCTTGGAGGTGGTAACAGACTCCAAAACATAAACACAATGACAAAACTCACGGGAACACTAGAGCTGCTGTCGCCCACAGCTCACGCCCATAGACTCACTCGTAGACTTTCCAACGTCCCAAGCCACCGGATCTTGCCTCACATCTCAAAGACACTGAAACAGAACAATTCTTCATCTGATTTAATAAGTAAATTTGTTTAAAACATATGGGAGGTAGTCTCTATATGTTGTGGATTTTCACCAACGGTGGGCGTGTCTGAAACGTATTGGCAATTTGTGAACAAGAGTAAACTGGAACCCCATTTGTATATTTGATCAATGCCCATACAACAGATCCACTGAATAAATGAAAGTATCATAAAAGTAAACCTATGCTGCATTTGAAGTCATACATTGTAATCCATTCATAGATGACTGTCAAAAAAATATTTGGAAAATCGGTTTCGATTTGAGGAACCAAATTCAATCGTTACAATGTTATGACCGGCTCTGCTAGGGAAGGAAGGAAGTAACATAGACCATGATGTAAAACGGTTTAAATAGAGTTAACAATTTAATCTCCCGAAAGAGGAAGGTTTGGAACAAATGATTGTCACAAAAGGTCTGAATCAAGTTGACAAACAAGTTGACAAATAGAGTCTCACACTTTACAGAGTATCACAAAACACAAGAGACATGTGTCACACAAACGATGTAAGCTGCACTGTTAAGTCCAAGCCGCCTCGAGCAGCAGAACAGAGGCCCTTTTATTGGTATCGGCTGGAACAGGTAGAGATCGTTGTTTGAGCAGTCTTTTAGGAACGAGTGGGAAACCAGTTCACCAAAGAGGAAGGAAGTGGAAATCAGTCCATTTACTTATGTAAACAAAGGTAAAAGCGTCAAACACAGAAAGAAAGGGGAGTGGAAATGTAGGTGGGCCCAAGCCAAACATAACTTAAATTGTATCCCGCCCGGTGTATCGAGACACAAATCAAATTGTCTCAAATGAAAGACGTCCGCTACGTATTCATTTATACAAATCGGTTAGAATGTCTTGCTTCTTTGATTTACTTGGATAGCTCGTTGCATATCGATATAAAGATGGCAACAGCTCCAGCTACACCACATCGAATCGAATTCTAAACCCACTGAATCGAATTTTCTTTTGTGAAGAGAAAGACGCCCTTCTATATGACATTATCATGATATTATGTTTCCTTCATTCACTATTCAAAAACACTGGTATTTATTTTACAAATACTGTATTTATTATTGTCTATTTAATGCTGCCGGAGTTATTGTCGGGATTGTTCTGTTCTGCAGCCGGATTTGTTGTCAATACTGTCTCTTTTGCTTTGTTGTCTCGTCCTATTTAAACAGGGATTCACATACACACACACACACGCACGCACACGCACCCACACACGCACGCACGCGCACACTCTCTTTCTCTATTGGACTGCAGGACGGAGGAAACATTATCGTACCGAAAGCGTCTTTCACTGAACAGACACAAAAGAACATGTATCAATTACATCAAAATGTCTCTCAGACAACAATGGGCAAACAAAGCCAGTGAAACTATTTGGAATTGAATCATTTATATGGGATTTATATTCCACTATCTCCCTACATACAGTAGACACCCACTCAAAAATACACACACACACACACCTATCTATCTATCTATCTATCTATCTATATATATATATTTTTTTTTTTTTAATTAAAATTACTCAAATAGGTGAGAAACAGAGAGGTGTAGTAAATGTAAAATTGTACAAAGAATTAATATTATACAATTTAATTACTGTCCCAGTTCTCTTTTTTTATATAAATAAATGCTTCAAGTCCAGTATTTTCAAGGCAGTTTACACTAATGTGCCAAAGTTTTGATTTGTTCAACTTATATTTCTAAACAGTGGTTAATTTGAAGTGTAACTCGCTAAATGTACGGAGATTGGTGACTTTTGCTTTGCAATAGTGGCACGCAGAATTCTTATTCTGCTGTGACATTTCAGGTGTCAAAATCCGATTCAAAACATAACACAGACTGACACTGTGCTGTCCCATTGGTCTCGCAAGAATAAAAACACATCACCGTCATAAGACAGTGAGCCAAGACTTACGCAAGCAGCCTTTTCATTATTTTCCAAAAGGAAAGCCGGAAATAGAAATACTTCAGATTGCTATCTCCGTAAACATAACTATAGCTGGCAGTGCATGAACTGATCTGATTACGTAAGTGTAGGATGAGCGATGCATTCAGGCTAAATATTCTTGATGGCTAAATTAGAGACTAATTAGTTGTAATAGCAAGGAAGATGGAGTGAGATATTGCATAATCTTGTTTTGAATCACGTAAACACATCAATAGGGAGTCTGTTCATACTGCTCACCCTTCCAAGAGCCTACTTTGATTATAATTTAACATGATTTCCTACAAATAAAATAAATAAATAGCAACAAATAAAATACTTATTTGAACTTGTCTTTTTAAAAATAATAAACTTGATTAAAGAGTGTAAGGACAAATCTGTACACAGTAGCGCTTGATGGGTGCTTGTGCTAGTCTATTGAGTTCCCATTTACCCGCCATAGGCATTCGATATTTCAGATCTACTTTAGAAGGTGTGGAAGGTACCTGATCCAGAGGTGTGTCACTTTTGCTTTGTTATTTTCATTTTTTTTTTCTTGTGGCACAGAGAGGGTGTGTGTGGTGGAAGGGACAATAGAACAGGAAACGGCATGTATGGCAAAATAGGAAAGTTATACTCGCTGCAGGGCGGCACGGTAGCCCGACTGGTTAGTACGATGGCCTCACAGTGAGAGACAGCATCGGTCGTGGGTTCAATCGCGGCTCCGGCTATCCTGTATGGAGTTTGCATGTTCTCCCCGTGCCTGCGTGGGTTTCCTCCGGGTACTCCGGTTTCCTCCCACATTCCAAAAACATGCATGGCAGGCCGATTGCACACTCTAAATTGCCCCTAGGTATGAGTGTGAGCGTGGATGGTTGTTTGTCTCTATGTGCCCTGCAATTGGCTGGTAACCAGTTCAGGGTGTACCCCGCCTACTGCCCAAAGATAGTTGGGATAGGCTCCAGCACCCCCTGTGACCCTAGTGAGGAGAAGCGGTACAGATGATGGATGGATACAAGCTGCACAGCACATTATGGTAAAGTTGACCATGCTGAAAAGCAGAATTCCGTCTCGATGTGAGGAGACTCATTTACACAAGTAAAGGTAGATATATCCATCCATTATCTGAAACGCTTATCTTCACAAGGGTTGCGGGGGATGCTGGAGTCTAACCCAGCTGTCTTCGGGAAGTAGGCGGGGTACACCCTGAACTGATTGGCAGCCAATTGCAGGGCACACAGAGACAAAAAAAAAAAAACGCGGTCACACTTCAATTTTAGAGCATCTAATCAACCTGCCATGCATTTTTTTGGAAGGTGGGGGGAAACCCAAGCAGGCCCAGGGAGAATATGCAAACTCCACACAGGAAGGCTGGAGCCGGAATCGAACCCATGACCTCTGCACTGTAAGGCCATCGTGCTAACTAGTCATCTACCGTGCCACCGGGGTAAGTAGATGTAAATTTGTGTGTATATATATATATATATATATATATATATATATATATATATATATATATATATATATATATATATATATATATATATATATATATATATATATATATATTTATTTATTTTTTTTTTTTTTTTTTTTAATCCATCCCATTTTCTTTAAATATTTTTTTCTTTTGCAAAAGCAGTCCAATTATGATGGAGTGTGACTTCTATGTTTTCCTACTAAATTAAAAAGATAACACACTGCCTAGAAAAAGTCAATACACCAACCGACTTCCGTGCCGTTTATAAGTGAAGGTAAGTATTGTTTATGTAATGATGACAATGTAGGGCTGCATGCTAAAATAGTTGTTGGTGAATTTGCAGAGCTAGGCACTTGATACTTTTTTGCCCTCCAGCCGTGACTTGGGTCCCCTTTCGGCCTCGACCCTCCAGCTTTATTCATAGAAATTGTCGGTCCTTCTTCTTCTTCTTTATCCCCTCTTCTTCTTCGTCTCCTTCTTCTTCATCTTATTCATTTTTCTTCTTCTCTATGAACGTGAAGTATGCACACTTAAGTAGTGGTGCTTTTGACGTGTTCCGAGGCAATTTTTGTCGTTTGCACATTTTACAGAGTAGGTTGAGGTGAAGTTTTGTCCACCTCGCAACCACATCACACGCACAAGGTCTGATTAGGGGGCTGGATTAAAATCAACCTCCGGGCCCGACTTTGTAACCCCTCACCTCACGCGCCAAAAATGGGCATCCGGCGGATCGTAATTAAGATTATAGTTATATATGATAGCATACAAGTTTATTACACACGAGAATTGAGGATTGCAAAATTGCTCGTCGTAAATGGTCAAAGGAGCATCTAAGGTGGCTAAAAAGTCAAGGCTATCTTAGTTACATATGTTAGAAAATCATAAGCCAGGTCGTCTCCATGGACACTAAACATGATGCCGACGCCTCCCGCTTAACAATGACCCTGAACCTCGGCTATCGGCGCACACGGCGGACGACTTTGTGGCCTGCGACAGCATGAATGCTAATGACACAGACGGTGTTAGGCAAAATACATTAGCAAGGGCTTCAAGGTTGCAAGAAGTTGTTTTGAAAGCTTTTATGGAAGAGGTTGTGAAAGACAAGTGCATGAAATGCCCTGAGAGTGAAGTGTTGCTGTTATTGCACTGTAAGTAAATGGCTGCTGTGTAAGTAGGGACCATCCATAAAACACACAAGTTCTGTGTGGGAGTTTATTGATTTTCTTTTCCACCTGTTTTCTCATCTTCACTTCACCGGCACACCTGTATTTTTCCATTTGTTTGTGGACATTTCCCTCAGAGCTCACTCTGATGGAAAATGCAATCTTGTCCGGTCTCCTTGTTTTCTTTTCTTCCCTGACTAATAGAAATTCAGTGTGTTTTTACGGGATGAAAGATGAAAATGATTCTCTGTGAAGGAAGAAGGATGCTCATGGAAAAGAGGGAGTGGGTTGAAAAAAAAACCAAAATCGATGAGAAATGAAATATATCAGAGCAAGGTCAAGAGTTACGACATCCAGTTGTGCGTCGCCGAGTCTGAGGGGTGGCGGACGGGGCATGCTTGATGGAGATAGTGTGATGAAAGTCGAATGGAGGAGGATATAAAGGAAGGGAGGCCTCGCTGTGAGGATGGGGAAAACAAGGGTGGGGAGACGATGCGGTGATTGAAGAGGCGTTGATGGTAGAGGGACGGTGCAAACGCCAGCCGTCACATGCATAATAGGTAATAGACAATAGGGACATCGGCGGAAAGTGAATTGGTGATGGGGACTTGGGGGGTGTTGGACTGTGGCCACTGCCACAGAAATAGAACATATTTTCCCCAAATTCCCGAAGGCCAGGACAACCCCTGGCACACGCACTTCTTATGCACGACGAAAATGTTATTACAAATATATATATATATATATATATATATAAATATATATATATATATATATATATATATATATATATATATATATATATATATATATGAATATATGAACCATGTTAATGTTTTATTTTCTAAATCCAGTGGTTTTTCAAAGTGGTGTGAATTGGTTCCATGTGGTGGACCGGTGCTTGGGGACCACTGCTGTAGTAATTTTTGGAAGGTTTTTGATCCTGCCAGATTATTTTTACCCTAAGGTAAAAATGTATTCTGAATACAAAAAAATTGGAGGCCTGCTGGGGTCCTGCAATGGCTTGTATAAAACATTTCTTGAAGAAGAGATTGCCTACTTATCAAAAACCGCATCCCACTTAAAAAAAAAAAAATATATATATATTTTGCCATAAGGGGGCGGGAGAAGTGTTACAAATAGCAGTGGATACATTTGCTGATGTGGGTACAACATGGTCTGATACAAAAATGAGGAAACATGTCTCCCAGCAGTCGTCCCACGCTAACTAATTCAGCAGCTAAGTTGCGAAAGGGGTGAGATCAGCAGGCTGTGTCTCCAACCGCAAGTCCAAGTCCGAGTTCCATATGCACAGTCCATTAGAGCTCCTTCTCACCTCCTACAGAGAGCAGAGCCATAGAACAGCTGTCTGCAGATACATCCCAGCAATAGCACTCAACTAATTAAAGAGCCATTAGTGCCGGTGCTCAGCGGGTGGCGTGTCGGTCAGCGAACCTGTTCGCATGTGTGGATAGTCTCTGGATTAATGCAATTTGTTGTTCTGCAATAATTATTGTGTATTCTGTGATATATGACTGCACGTGGTAATTGCCAAAGAAAATGTCAGCTTTGTTCTGCCCACCCTATCTTCATGGGTCCCCCTATATTGTATCATACATTAGACCCCCACACACCCCACCCTCCAGTCGCCATCATACAATTTTAATTCATAATAGGGACAGAAGTAGGTCATTCAACAAACATGTCACATCTGTTCCAATCAAGACTACGGCTCCTTTTAGCATCAATGTTTCATCATCGGCTGACACGGAAGCATGAGTTGGAATGGAACCCAGTTATAGAAACATACTAGAAACAAAAGCAGCTGGTAAACGGTAGAGAGGAGGCAGTTTACTGTAAACAAGTTGACCAGCTCCGGCTCTGGCTTCCTAGCACATATACAGCTGTATTACCTTTACAAAAGCAAATACCAATCCAATTATAAAACAAAGGCCAGTAACTACCCATCCATTTTCCATACTGCTTGTTCTCATTTGGGTTGCTGGTGAGCCGAAGCCTAACCCAGCTGACTTTGCTGGCTTGGACAATCGCAAGTCATATACAGACAAACAACCATTTGCGCTCACAGTGTACAATTTTGAGCTAAATGAACCTAATAAAAATGTTTTCAGAAGATGGGAGGAAGCCAGAATGCCCAGAGTAAAAACAAATTTAAATAAATGCACAGAAAGGCCAAAGTGGAGATTCAAACACCATACCTTAGAACTGTGAGGCAGAGCAACTAATCACATCCCCACCGTGATAGCGAGTAAATAACCAAACCACAAAATCTTATTGTAATACTTGAGGAAAAATGCACTAGTATTAATATAGCATCTACACGAGTCAACCTCATTTACGATCATGATCTCAATCAGCTGATCGATTGGGGGAAAAAAATAATATAATAAAAATAAAAATAAAAATATATTTTATATATTTGGGGGGGGGGGCTAAAATATAAAAACACTTCAGCCTTTGAAGTAGTGAGTGGAACAGCCCGAATAAAAAAACATTGAAATTTGGATTTACCAACACGAGAATATTCCGGGGCAGTTTTTTCAAAACTCCAAATTTATATCTTTGGCATGTGTCATTTTCTTCAAGTAATCATGCCGGCATCAAGCCAAAATAATATAATGTATTAACAACATCTGAAAACATACGCGACATGTTTGAAAATTATATTGAGGACCCAGATGTCCTTTTCACAATGACCTGGGTGGCATGTGGCACCCTGTGATGTGGCCCTCATCACTGACCTCAAGGGAACCAATGGCGGCTGTCCCCTGAGTGGCCAGGGTGCCCTTCCGCTGCCCCTGCGGCCATGGTCTGTCTGATTACCGACAGGCAGTGCAATTACGCTTGCACGCAGGGACAAAGCCCAAATCATGAAAGGTCCGTGGCCTTTTTGAATATTCTCCATATTGTGGCAAAAACTGCAAGGAAAAAAAAATGGACTCAACATGCAGGTTTGGATAATCAACCCTAGTATTTGTAATTTGGCAAAACAGAATTGTTTGCGGTATCGTATGACGTTTGTGTGCTTCCTTGTAGTGCGATAAGGCCTGACGCCTCTGAGCTTTGAACACAGATGACACGCTGGCATTCTAATCCCGGTGTCCATTTCAGTCGTTTACAGTCACTGCGGCATGAATATAATCACAGAATGTATTATGGCCGCAGGTGTTTTTGTGTACAACGCAGACTTTAGGAATGAGGACACTGGCAGCGAGCGAGGAGATTACCACCAGCAGAGCAGCACCACCGAGGGTATGTGGTTAAGACTCTCCAGGATGAATGGGAGTTAGTTCAGTAGCAGAGGGCTAATAGGTTAATACAGGATATGCACGGATAAGGATAAAACTTCTAGTAGTGACAGAGCCTATTCTGGTGAGGAATTTGTAATAAACACACTTGTTTAACGCAGTTAACCCTTGCCCCTTGACTGCAACGACAATGTTACGTCAACTTGTTCACATAACGCACTTCCATACATCGTTTGAAGCTACCATTCGCACACAAGCACATTGAGATCTTTGATTGTGAGGCAAACGTGACAGTATTCCGGTGCTGTTACGCTGCCTGTTGTGTTGAAAACAAGCGTCAAAGTCAGACAAATATATCACACGACACACTTGACGCTGGTGCTGAGATCGCCACGGATCACATTCACTGCAAAAGTCGGATTGTGGGATCTTAAGAGTGCACACGGTTGTGGCAAAATTCCGCTTGACTGGGTTCCGTCTGAAAAAGTAAAGACAGATCAATGCCGGATCTTCTGTTACGGCTCTGATGTGCTTATTTTGTGCGATCTGTTGGCGACGGTGGCAATAGATTGTCCTCAGCATAAACCGTAATGCACATAAAAGACCTTGGATCTCCAGCTTTTCAGTTATCGCCAAAACTAAACAATTCTAACCATGCGGTTTCTTTCTCCGGATTCTCAACGTTTCTCTGCGACCGGGAGACGAGCAGCGATGAGACGAGAGGAACGACAAGCGAGAACACTCAGACAACCTCTGTCCCCTCCACTTATTGTTGCCAGCGGAATGTTCATCCGTGTCTCAGTGCCCGACGTGGAAACATCGGAAGCCATTGTCTTGATTGCTCCATTGTGAGCCCGCCCGTCTGACGCTCGTCAGCCACTTATGCATTAAATATAAAGGTGGAGGTACTCCACTTAGAAAAAGAAAGTAAGATCATCTCTTTGGCAGGTTTTATATCACAGGGCCAGCTGTTTTTCATCAGTATTAATTTCTTAGCCTAAGACATTGTCAGTTGGTGGCGATAACAATTACTGCTTCACTAGATGTTGGCCACTCAGTTTATGAATGTTAATGGGCACAATCAACAGCATTTGATGCATCTATGTGTGTGCGCAAGCAGCTGCCTCTGTTGTTATGTTAGGAAATGACTTTTTTCCCCCACCACTGTGATTGATCGCCTTTTTGTATCAACTGTGACAAGAGTTGGGATGGGACTGACAAAGGGGGTTATAATTAAAAGTTCCTTCATGTCACATTGGGAATGCTAATTGTTTTGCTTGTAAACAATCTTTCTTGATCTTGCAGTGATTCAATGACTGGTGGATGTGTGACAATTGTTTTTTTATGCTTAGCATAAAAAGGATACGTAAAATGAAGAAATAATTTTTCCAAAAGAATTAACTGAAATTCTAAAAATGTAATAGAAATCAAAATGTTTATTAGTAAAATACAATATTTAGACCATATTTAATGGTCCATCATTCCGCCATTTTGACAACTTCATCCAGTGACGGGTCATGCATTTCAAGTCTAGGCCTTCAGTGAAGTCCTACTTAGTCCGACTTGAATAAACCTACCTCATAATACCATCATTAATGACTCCATGGCTGAGAAATAATATACGGACACACACTTATGCACTGCTGAGTGTTGGACCGCCTCGCCTCACGAGAGAACTTCTACTGAAAGGTCCATCTTGAAAATTGACTTGCAAGTATAACTGCAATCAAATCCACACTTTTCCCTCCTCCTGTCCCATTGTGGGTTAAAAAAAGGAAGAATATATTTTCGATTTCGGAACGGTCGCCGGGTAAGAGTCTGGCCTGGCCCTGCCCTGTCACAAGTGATTATCGAATCACAGAACACGTTCGCACCTTCAACGTGAGGCCTGAGAGAAGGCTCAGTGTAACCGACTCGTGGTCTGCTGATTGGCTATCGCAAGTGTCTATCAACTCCAAAAGCCCACAGCACAGATGCAGAAATTGAAGGCTCGGCGGAATAGTACGTGCTGATGTTACAATAAAATCTGCCTAGCAACGCATGCTAGCTGAATTTGTAATTGGATAAAAACTATAATAATAATAATAATAATAATAATAATGTGATTCCAAATAGAAGGATTTCAAAATTTAGAGTTATAGTTCCACTATTGCTACTACACTATACTAGTCGTCAGTCATCGATATGGCAGCGCTGATATTTGACATGGATACCATTGCATGCATATTGCCTTCATGCTTTAAGGGGCGTGGGATTAAATGTCACTGAGCCAGCATATTTCCCCCTCACATTAAGCAAATCTGAATATCCCCGTGGTGTTTATCTGAAGGAAATGTGGAGCGAGCAGATTTTCTGATGAGCCAGCTTTCGCTTCCTGCACACCTTTGCTCGACAACCATGTCGGGGATGTTGCCGAACAACCTGTTAAAGTGATAGCAACACACCAACAACACATTCCTCCTGCAAACAAGAACAATCAAATCCCTGAGCTGCTTGCGCTTTGTTCCCCTTTTAGCAGTGACAAGCCCAGACGGCAGAGGGTGGTGGATGGAGGATAGGGAGCTGCCAGCCTGTGCCCTATTTGTAGCAGTTGCCAGACTCCATAAAATCCCCCTCTAGTTGTGCAGAATATGTCGCCCACCCACTGACAGCCTCCTCAGCTTGACACTCTCTGCATTGCCGGTGGGAGATGGTGGGGAGAGATATTCCACCCAGCTGGGTTAATCCTGTTATACAGCTATGCACCAAGCACATTATCACCAAGAAAACACGTTCAAGACCGAATCAAACAGCCAATGTTTGAACAGTGGAGAAGTTCATATCGTGTTTTCTGTTATTTATTGGTGTACAAGTGGAACGTCCCAAATTGAACAACAGTTGTTTGACTTTCACCTATACATTTCCAGCTTCAATAAGAATTAAGAAATAGGAATAATAAGATTTAAACAATCCTGTTCACACCGTTCGCATTTGACATCATGAGACAAAGATAGAGACAACACCTAACAATCAATTAACCTGTAAAATTGTGTAAATAATTAATCATGGATTGCTTTTATTTTATTGTCGCAATCAGCCAGACACGTTCTGTCTGTCAAATGCGAGAGATACTCACTGAGTTGAAGCCGCATGAGATACATCGATGTGTCTGAGGGGACTATTGATGGTTTGATCAGCATCATTTTGGGGCATAATTTTCCATAAAAAATGTGCTTCCAAATTGTCTGACATTTATGGTGCTTTTTAGGGGAGATTTCACTATAACAAACAATAGTCAAAGGGAAACCCAACTGAGGTTTTCGTGTAATGAGACTTCAAATAAAGAAAAAAGCTGCCTTGGAGGACCAACTCATCTACAGTATCTGTTCAAAATAATTTCTGCTTGATTAAGAAATGAACTAATTAATATTCAGAAACCGCACTCACCAAACCTGTGATGTATTCAGCGCCTCGACAATCGCTGGCAAGTCACACATTAATATTCCTCAAGCACATGTTTTGGAATTGAAAAGGAATGAAGTCTATTTGGAGGAGCAAGTGAGTTGGAAACAAAAAATTAATGGGGAGAAAGTGACCGTACACAAACACTGAATTTCAATTACTTTCCTTTGCTGTCTAAGCTGAGGCGCTAGCTTGCAAACACACACTGGCGGGCTGTTGAAACCAAGACAAAGCACAATCTGTTTCCTTCAGTTTTTTGTTTTTTTTTACATTTCATTTTTTAGACAGGAAACACATTTGCAGTACGCAAGTGTGCTGAAACATCAACTTTTTGCACACGCGCGCGTCACCAGTCCCAATCCCCATTTATTTTTTTTCATTATTTAAGCGAATTGTGTCGATTCCTGTTTCCCCAACACCACCATTTTGTTTAAAACAGAAAGTCAAGGTTGCAACGGCATGTTTGATCACGCAACAGCAAACAGTCCATTTTCAGCCAGGAAAGAGGGAATGCACTTGTTTCAATTAGTCACATGGCAACAGCAAGAGCAGCAGCCACAGAACACTTCCTGACTGCGCATTTTGTCCAACGGTGTCAAAACACCTGCTGTTGCTCTGCTTCGATGATGCGTTGTCAATATTAGTTTGAAGAAAATATGTTTCTGAAATGAAAACAGTTTCTGTAAAAAGTGAGATTTCATATCAAGTGATTGAAGAAGATAATTAATAAAAGACTTTAAAAACAAGAAGCTGATGTGTCTCTGATACTTTGCGCTGTACAGTAAATCTACATTTACGTTTATAGTAGACTACATCGTTGTCATGGCTGCACAGTACGGAACCTCCCAAAAAAAAAATCACGGTTCGGTATACAACAATCTCTCCAGTCAGGCAACAAAATGCAAGTATGTGTCCTCAGATTTATTCAAGTTTCAAATGACACATCAACAACTTCTACTAGGAAAGTGCAACATCAAGAGGAAAGGGTGCCGAGAAGCGGAACGGTAACAGTTTGTGCAGTCTGAATTATTATGCAATGGAAGATCCCAGGTGAGGGAGACACCGTTTAAATGCTGTTGGAAGATGCGTTTATGATTTTTTTTTTTTTTCTTTTTTTTTTTAAAGATTAGGTGAGCCACGACATCCGCTAGCCAGAAGATGAGCGGCACTGCTTGTTTATGGACTAGGTGTGAGACGAAAATGTGAGGCAGTTCACTTCCTGTTGCTCTGTTAACATCTTTGGTGTAGAAACGCTAATATTGTCTCACATAATTGCTCCTGCATCAAAATGTGTATATGGCGAGCTTCAAACAGAAGTCAGAACAAATAATTTCGCAAGTGAGGAAATATTTAGCTTTAAAAAAAAAAAAGCCTTATACGCTATTACCAAAAACGTTGCATAACAGATGCAGTACCTAAACCCAACTTTTGTCCGGCGACATGACCGTTAGCTTAACTGAGTCGTGTTCCGCTATCACCACTTAAAGGCGGGCGCTTCCTCTGCATACTATCTCGTGCCTTCAGGGTGCAAAGTGTCAGCTCCTTGTCACTCCCAAGCTAGTCGAGTGTCTTGACATGTTAGCATGCGAGTCCGTATCCGGTGTACATTAACATGCAGGTCCCGCAGCCGCTAGGTGCGCTTGAGCCGAGCCCATGGCAGGTGGCAGATAGTCAATGTGCAAACTCCTAAATCATTTATGTCGCTGGGTGGAGAGTATTGTGCGTGTTTGTTATGCACCAATGTATATGCGTGTGAGGCTGCTATTGAATTTTAGATGAGAAAAACGATGCCAGATTCAAGACTTTTAGTGTTTAGAGCAAAAAGAAGGAGCCCGGTGGATAGATGATTGCTACGATGAGAGGAGAGGTGAGGAAGAAGGTGAAACTGACATTCTGGAAAAGGGGCAGGCCACACGGGCGCGGTTTTGTTAATGAATTAGCATGCATGGCTGGTGGCTTACAATGACCTCGAGCCAGGAGCTGACACGCCGTTGACACTCGACTGAAACCAACACTAACACCACAAATTATTACCTTTTCATGATGGAAATTAGATCTTCCGTCTCATTCCTCCCACTTCATCTCAGTCTCGCTTTCCTCACCTGCTTTTTTGTCTATGCCATCTCACTCGGCGACGTTGGAAGCCGAGTGGTGTTGACTCAGAAGCAATTACCTGTCATTTACCCGTCTCTCTCCTTCTCCATCTGATTAAGAATTTCAAGTTAAAAGGTGAAATAATTTTCTTTTCCTTCAGCAAATCAAAAGCAGTGGGAGGGGACAGGCCGGGTCACAATATGCAGCATGACGTGCTATTTTCAAGTTCTTGATATGGCGTTTGCCTAAACTGAGAAGGCAACAAAAAGGTGTCGTTGGGCTAGCCAAGTCCAGAGATGTTTTTTAAGTCTCGTCAAAGTGTTAAAATTGCTTTCTCTTAACCACTCGGATGTTGCTTTGTTGTCCATTGTGATACCTCAGGTCTTCCGTGTCAGATCATCAATTTCCAGCAAGATTTGATGTACCTGTGCGTCAACTGTCAATGGGCATATACTGATGGTCAATATACGTGTTTAAAGATGAAGTTGAATCTCTCTGAAGCTTGCCTTTTTTCCAAAATCATTCATTTCAACTGCCCAATAGCATAGACAAGCAGATTGGGCTAATCAATCCTGGATTGAAGCTCATGACGAACTATGCGCAATATTGTGTAACACTCCAGTCCTGTAGGTGGCAGTAACGTGCACTATACATGTAGTACTAGGGACCTTTTTATCCGCCATAATTCCTCCTAGTGGATCTGGTAGGTTATCAGGACTTGTGGCCCAGATGCAAGCTGACTGCAGGAGTAAATAACGAAAATAAACTTGACTGGTACCTCAAATGTGATTCAACAGCATTCCACGAAGCAAAAATCCTACATTCTCTTTTTTTTTTTGCATCCTTTTTGATAAAGCAGCATGTATACATTAAAATGCACACTTTTTGTTTGCGTAGGTGTGCATGTGTAATGTGGAGGATGTTGCATAAGCTTTCATTCCAGGCACCTGATCAATCGACGATAGAGCTGCAAAGACGGGGATGCAGCAGGAAGACAATGCAAAGAGAGGTGAGAAGTGGGTGAGTTCAGGGAAAAGATGGCTTCCTATTGCAGATTCCTTTTGTAGCATCTCCAGAGAAGCAGCCTTTGAATGTTCTCGGTGTTAAGCTTTCAGTGCTGTTCTTAGTATTCCATGTCGACAAAGCAGGTTTCCTTTCCATGAGCGGCAAGGCAGGGAAGAAATGTTACCTTGCCTTTGCAAGATCCTTAAACATTTATATAGTGAACTCTGGCTTATTTGCGGTTTTGTCATTTACGAATTGGTTATTTTTTGGGTTGTTTTTGGCCTGATGAGGACTGTGGCAGCAACTTCCCACACTGCGCTACTTGTCATTGCTGTGCGGATACACCTGCCTTCTCATGATGCAGTGACCATACTTCCGTTGTGCTAGCATGTTATTCAGACTATCATGCTACCTAGTACCATTGATAAGCTTCTTGTGAAGGTGGTTTATGGTAAATCTAACTACCGATTCTGAATATAGTTGGATATGTGACCTGGGATCATAAGTGTGCACAATTTAGAAGCAGTTGATACTGTATGAGTTTCATTGTTTAAAGTGGTTTGCTGCCATCTGGTATTTATACACAATTGCTAACTCCTTTTGAAGGAGGCTATTGTAGAGTAGCTATTGTACATTTAAGAGATTTAACGTGACAAAAATAAAGTAATACAATGTTCTTTATTAAAAAAAAATGCTGGATTTGTAGCCATCTTAAGTCGAGCATTTTTGTCCTTTTGCTACAGCTCTCGATTCAACTCGGAGAGGCAGATGGAGTAAAGGAGAAAATATGGCGTGTTCATCCAAAATCATTTTCACTTTCAGCTGACTGTCTCTCTGCGCAGCGACAGAGACAATAGCAGGCAGCAGTGGTGCAACATAAACAGAGAAATTGATGAGCTACAGGGACAGTGCAATCCACAGATAAAGGCAGAGGCGGGGGGGTAGTGAGTATGTGTGTGTGGGTATTGCCTGCAGGAATCTGAACACCTGAGCCACAAGGAGGATGCTTAAGTGCGGGCTTTCTGATCTCCAGAGCACAGCTCGGCATGTGAGGGGCTGATTAGAGACAAATTGCAAGCACAAGCACACGCAAATATGCTAGCAGTAAAATTGTGTGATGATTATATTTTGTTTTAAGCAACAGTGAGCCTGTGTACTTGACACTGAATACGTCAAATGTTTTGCACATTATCTTCATCATCTGACTAATGGAACTGATCATCATCACTTACTCCAATCAGATTCAGAGAAGTTTGTCACTGCCCAATGCACACGTTGACAGCAAAATCAAAAATTGCTTGACACTACACTCTGGGCCATGAATATGTAACACCAGTAGGTGTAACGATAACTGAACGCAACAATCTGCGGAATGACGAAACAATTAGTTTAAGTGCCATTCGTAAATTGAGAAAACACAAATGTGGTGCAAAGTAAAATCACATTTACTCAAAGCACTCCATTTTCAGAGCAAAATGCATAAACACCGGACAACAAAATCAACGAAATTCATAGTTTAAAAGTCTATGTCCAAATGTACTCGGTTCAGTGAATACCTTTATTAGCAATCATCTACTCAAGCCACTGTTTAGAGTGTAGTTCTCTTCAAAAGGTTGTCAGGACTCATTAGCGCCCCATTAGCAAGCAGTTGCATGGCTGCATACAAGACTTCCTGGTTGATTATGTAAGAGGTCAAAACCAGCATAAAATTCTAAGGTTTTCAAAACAGTGTCGGAATTTTGTCTTGATTGACAGTGCCCATCTAGCGTACTTCTAGAGACATCAAAGTAGTTGAGGTGGCATCGACAGGTTGCTGGGTGCGACCGAGTCACCCACTCAATTGTATCGCATCGTTTTCACCTAATACAGAAATTGTAATCCAGTTGACTAAACCCATTACTAATGTAAACAGCATTTCAGAATGAGGAAACTGCAAAGCCTGTACTTTTCTAATTTATTACGACCACACGCTCATGCTTCTATTCTCTTTCAATCTCATGCCCTACTTCCACTGGCAATATCTTATATTATGCAAATGCTCACTCATGCTAATGTTTGAAGGATGGCACTGGCCTCATTTGCATATGGCAGCCAACTCACCCACTGATACGGTGTAACATGCTGACCCTGGTCTGGCTGATGGAGAAAAAACCCTGTAATAGCCCCACCGATCTCCCCCACAAACAATAGTGGGACCAGAGATCAGCTTACACCTTAATTTATAACTGCGTCGCACCAATGTGATGCACTGCACAAACTCCCAATCACAAAATGATCAAATGTATGAAGTGAGGATTGCTGCTCACTAACAATGTCCTTTGATCCAACAGTCACACAATGGCAGATAACTGTCGCGCTTTTGTGCCCATCACAGCCATTTAAATCTGCTTTTGAAATGGAAATAGTTGGATTACCGGCAATCAGTCAGATTTTACAACACAGTGACGGAAAACCTTGTTCAGCTTCCTTCAGCTGACATCGAAATAAAGACGTTTACGCAATTCATTCTCTGGTGACACACATGCATAACTACATGTGCAGCCAGTCAGATAGCACCACTTCTTGACAAACAATGATACATGAAAGCATGAGCCAGTAGGCAGCATCGTTCATACGCATGTGCCAGCCTCTGCAGCCAAACGCACACTATCCATTTTCCGGAGCTGAACAATGGCTGACAGGGATGGATGTTCTGGATTCTGACTACTTAAGGATTATGGGAATGGTCTCCTCAGCACACGATAAGCCAATAAGACCGTTTCTTGGACAGGCCGTTTGGGGCTTCCGATGTGCGACTTTTAGGAATCCGCTCTCCAGTCTGTGCATCGAAGGCAAAATGACACCGTAGCGTGGTTGAAAAATGGGAGAGAGCGGAAAACAACGGAGAGAAGTCAAACAGAAGGGTTTATTGTCACACTACTTGCACTCAAGCAGGTTAGGTTTGGTAGATCCTTTATGAATCCCTTAGGAAATTTGAGAAAAGAAGGGTGTGTATGGAATTCCCTGGGACCTCTCACACTTTGAGCGAGAATCATACTCGAACATCAGCAAAGCCACAGGATGGTGTGACACAACGTTGAAATTTGGTATTTAAAACAAACAAAAAAAAAGAACAACACAAATGTATGTATAAACTGGCCCACATCTGGCCCGACACATAATTTTATAGGGCCCACAAGTCAAAATCAAGTTGTAAATCTATTTTACGTTTCTCAATAAAATCAATATCAAAATTGCAATTGATTTGAACAATCGTTGAGCAAACAAATTTCCAAAGCTGGGCACTTGACCCTTTTTTGACGGTCAGACCCCCCCTCTCCCTGCACCTATCCGGCCTCGACCCTCCGGCCTTATTCATGAAAACGGTTACGTGATGTCAGAATAAGGAAATACAGGCACGTTTGACCAGACCATTCCGTCCCCTGGATGGACTGCCCTGGCTCTGCAAATTTCTTTGACTTCTGCCTTCAAAATTCGTAATTTACTTATACGATAGATGTACATGTTTTTAAAGTCACAACATCCTTCAAAGGGATACAAAATAAAAGCAAGTGTTACACAGCTTCCTTACCAGCAATATAGTACATCTTGCCACAAAACAATCCGCAATACTTTCATCACATTAATTATAAAATCACATTTCATGTTTTATTTGATGGTAATTGGCTAATCATGAAGCTTTACTTAGTTTCAAAGTCATGTTTATGTACTTTTGTGCTTCAATTTAACATATTGTACATATCAGGAACACCCATAAGTATAGATTATGGCAAATTAAATTACATTCTTTTAAGTAGCCAGAGTGAGCAAACATTCTACACCATGTCATATTGAAAGGGCGATCAGATGAACTCCAACCGCATGTCTTTGATTCCATCAAAGTCAAAATGAGCAGAAATCATTTATTGTCCGCTTGCAACCTTGGCTCTTCGATTTTTTGCCGCACTGAAACATGACCATCAATGAAAGCGAGAGTGGAAATGAGGTAAGAGGAGAACCCTGTTTGGACAAATTGTTCACGCTTTTTTAGGCAGCAGTCTTTTTTCAAAAAGGGATGCCTTCAGTAGGGGATTTCAAACAAGCATTCACACAAACTATTTGGTCTCCTGTTATTAAACGTGGTTAGTCCCTTGAAAATCTTTTTAAGCCTTTCAGCAAACCTGTGATTGATTAAGCTTAGCATACGTCTTTGTTTTCCAAATCCCAAATAATGCTTCTCTCTCCTGTGTCATACGAAGCGAGGCAGTCTGCCATCTTTGTATTCCTCGCACATGCAGTGTTTCTTCAAACATTGGTTCACATCATGTTTACTTGAATTGACTTTCAGCCTTGGTGTTACATGAAATTCTGATGCCAAAAGAAGATTTTTTGCACTAGTGCAGAGAATGGTCTGATTGCTGCTTGAAGCAACCATAGTAGAACAATCATCAGAGAACTTGACTTTTATTAATCGCCCGCTTAGACCACCACGCAGGGCTAAAATAGATGGTGCGATGGCTGGTAGTTAATCAAGACTGGGCTCCTTGACAACCTCACACCAGGCTGTTAAACGGGGCCGTCCTTCGTATGTCGGAGGTCGAAGAAAACGATCGTAAAATTGGGATTGCACCAATATCCTAACCTTTACGGGAAAAACAGACAGTAAAACATGTCTAAACAGAGTCATAGCAATTTGAAGGGACGTGTTTAAAAAAGAATTTTGTCAACATATAAGGGCAGTAAATCGCAATAACCTGGACTGGATTAGGGGTTTACCAAATGAGGGTTTACTTGTACTCATAAAGCAAGTCTAGACTATAACTCTTCACAATTGCTACCGCCAGCCCTCTGAACCATTTCACTGGTGCGAGCCACACAAATAGTGGTCATGACTTATTGGTGAATGGTCACGAGTAGGGTTGCCAAATTGGGTTTAAAGTAGCACATCAGGAAAACCTTTACTGACATAACATTTACAATGCTTTATCTATGGAATCACTTGTAGTGTCAGACACTGAGAAGATTGAGATACTTGGTAGCTAAACCCCTTGCAAAACAACACTGTTACAGGTTGTAATAGTAAAGAATACCTTAACAAACCTTGATTCAGATTTCTATGATCAGAAAATGATGGTCAATGTTTTCTTTCTATCTATCTATCGAAATCTCTCTCTCTCTCTCTCTCTCTCTCTCCCCCTTCTCTCTCTCCCCCTTCTCTCTCTCTCTCTCTCTCTCTCTCCCCCCGGCTCTCTCATGACTTTTTTTCCTCTCCCTGATCTCAGGAAACGACAGAGCATGACAATCGTAAACCTGTTGAATATTTTTCCTTATAGGTGTGGTAAAGTTTGAGTTCCGTTGAAGCACGGACACTGAAATGGAACGCTAGCAACCGGGAGCTTGCACTGTTGACATAAATACAGGAGAAACTGGTTGAGTGTTTGGATAACTTGTCTTTCACCACAATAAAAATGACAGAGGCAAGTTTGCAACCGCAGTGTAGTTAACTGCTAAGCTTACAATTGATCTAGCTTCTTGGATTCATTTTTAGACAATTGGTAATTCTTTTTTTGGGTATTTTTTGGACACATGAAAAGAGCTGTAAGCACAGAACGAGTTTTCCCTGTCTTGTGTGGGGGTATCCAAGATCTTAATAAAACACTTTAGAGAAGTAGAATTAATATATTGAATGAGTTGAAAGTTAGTTAAAATTCAAAATTTATCAAATTAATCTATAGCTATTTTAATAATCGAGGATTCATTTAGAGCCATCATTTTCAGCCTCTCAAAAGCAAGTATTCTGATTTCTGTAGTACTCTATGAAAGCAGACTGAATATTCCGTTTAACCAAAATAAACCATTTGCAAACATTTGCTGTTAATTTGGAACGGAATGAATGAACCAGTAACTGTATCAATTAAAAAAAAAAAATCTATTTTTGTGCTTCTTGTTCCAAACGAACAACAATAATTGGTTTATAAACACAAATTGGGAAAATTGGCATTAGTAGTACATTATAATACAAATTAAAACTTCACCTCAAATTATTCCATTAATCAATGGAATAATCAAATGTAAAAATATTCAATAGTGATATCCCTTTTTTTAAATCACTTATACAGCGGTGTGATTGAATCAGGCTCGAGTATATGACAGAAATGAAACCACAACAGCGTCAGCGTACAGTAATTACTTTTTGCAGTCGCCAGTGCCACAACATACGAACACTGCACGTAATAACTCCGACCAATTAGATAACAACACTTCTGCATAAGCCAAATGTATTTAAAACACAACTTCTGTGGAGAACCACACATACGCAATGGAGTTGGAAAATGAGAGGTGGACAAAAAATATGTGGGCGGAAAAAATGTGAGTACAGCCGATTGGCCCCACTTGCCCTTCATCAAGACTAATGCAAGTAAGCCCACCATGTCAATGAATTTCACACACTCATTAGGTATGTTGACCGAGGTCCATCAGCAAATGGTTTAAGACCAATGTGACAGAATGACGCAGAGATGAAGGCCTACCACTTTAACTTTGGAAAGCAGACATTATAAAAAAAAATAATAATAAATCACATCTAAATCCAGACGGCAGCATGTTGATGTCTTTAATTTAGTTATCTTGATTAGTCTCGGGGGAGAGCAGTGCAGTTAGAATTATAGCAAGTGAAGCTGGAGGCATTCAGTATGGCTTTGTATTGCCACACACAGACGCTTTCTAAGCTCTGAATCAATTTTTTTTTCGTCTAATTTCAAACTGCAGCTGAGGCACTTTTCCACTCGTTTACCCTTATTTCTTGTTTATGAGTTTTCTTTCAGTGAAGTAGTTTTTTTTAATTACTGCTCCCTCGCTCTCTCTTTTATGGCCTTGTTTTCTCTTTTTTTTTGTTTTACATATCAAAGTTCTTCCATGATAGTTTTATAAGTTGCACCAGTGGCTGGAAACGGGTGTAAGCAGATTAATAGGACGGTAATATCATTAAAATGTTAATGTGTGGACTTGGGCTAGATGCTGAAAACAATAAAACTCCACTTGATTAATGACACTCAATATGGGCGTGCATACACACACACACATGTATGCACACACTAATTACTGCAATGTAGGTTTTGTGTAGCAGTCATTTGTTTAATATCGTTACAATCATTGTGTGAGACTATCATACGGAGCCCGCCAGGGGACATTGGGAAAATATTTAAGACTGCGTTATAATACAATACTTTGCAATATATTGCAATAGTTAATGGAAAAAAACGCAATACTATTGCGTTATATTGCAATACTAATTGCGTTATAACTCAATACTATTACAATACAACGCAATAGCTTTGCGTTATATTGCAATGATTTTTTTTTTTTTAATTGCAAGATAACGCAAATTATTTGTGATGGAACGAGAGATTCCACTTCCGGGTTGCTTAACCCTAGTAACTTAGCTTAGAAAAAAGGGATCCTGCTCAAATTTGCTACACTCAAAATGATCCTAGAAATACACAGAATAAGTCACTTGATGGTTGGGGTAATAATTTTGTGATTGGAGGGGGGGGTTCTTATTCTGGCAGCACCTGCCAGAATCAGTATCCTCTGGTAACTTTGCCTAAGAAAGAGGCATCCTGCTCATACTTGCTGCAGTTCCTCAAAATGATCTCAGAAATACACAGTTAGTGCTTTGATTGTTGGGCTTCACCAGTTTGATCACCAGTGAGGTTACTGCCTGCCATCATATACATATTCTTTTGAGTTGTGTAGTTGTTTGATGCTTTGAAGACGTATATGGATGTCCTACTGCGTAAGTGGTCTTTGAATGCATCTCGAGTCCGACGCAGAACGCAAGTGACTTTATTTTGTTTTTCTTTTGCTACTCTTGACGTGGCTGACGATGGTTACAAAGAAAAATCAAACTGTCAATTGAAATACAATTATGTGTTCTCTACCAGGAGACCACCTGTATGTATCTTCCCACTTAAATTTGATCAATCTGGAAAAATGATAGCCCACTTCACTAATCCTCTCCCCCCTTTTTATTGCGTTTGATCACTGAAATTCATTAGTCGCTTCATTGATTGCAAAACCTCTTTGCCCAAACAAATGCAAAAGCAGGTAATTTCCCCCCAATTTCAGCGGAGTCAAACGCTTACTTTACGTGTTAAAACACCGGCATCCATGCACCCGACATCGCCTCTGTACAAGTCTAGGACCCGGAAGTGTACGTCTTTTCCCTTGTAAAATACCATTGCGTTATATTGTAATAATTAAAACGTATTGCATGTTAACGCAATAGTATTGCGTTTTTTTTTTTGTTGTTTTTTTTTTGCATTAACTATTGCAATATATTGCAAAGTATTGCATTATAACGCAATCTTAAATATTTTCCCAATGTCCCCTGCTATCACTCAATTAAAGTGCACAATATTTTGAAGCCTGCATACCCTCCAGGTGAATATCACATATCGCAAATAGAAAATACTAGAGAGGAATCTCGACGGTCAAACAATGTGTACCAAGATGCTGGTAGACATCAAAATTGTTTGTATTGTGCAGCCTCCAATGTCAAATGCCACAAAAGTGGGAGACGCAAGGGGTTCAATCGAAATTTACTGAAACATAAGCCTCAGAATTCAGCCAAAACTTTGGAGTTTTAACCATCCCACTTGACATCAGATGAGTAAGCATTTAAAACATTAACACCGCAATAATATTTTTGTTTCTGATTATTTTGTGTCCTGTGATTGGATGGCAAACAGCGTAGGGTTCCTTTTTTGTGAGAGCGCCACAGAACGGTGTTGATGCCAAAGAGAAAAATGTGACGACAGCAATGGAACAAAAAAAAATTAGATTACACCAGTGTGGGAAATAACATGACTTATCTGCCCAGAATGAGTAATACATTGATTAATTAGCGATTGCAATTACATTTATTTTAGCATGCAGATGCGAACATAGATAGCATTTTGCTGCATGGCATTAAATGGACCGGAGAAATCTGGATTCGAACTTCGTTTGTTTGAAATGCCGATTGTGTTCACAGTATGCTGGTTCTTTTACAGTGATTTATAGTTGTATGTATGGTTGTATTATGCATCCATTCTCCTCTCGCTTGGAACTCTTGTGCCGTTTAAAAGCATTGCGCAGTTGATAAAGCTTTTCATGTGGAAAAACTGCATAAATTAAGATGTCCCCACTTAGGGTATGTTAAACAAATGAATTAAAGCGCTATTATGCCAATCTGCTCCCGGGAAATTAGCTTAAACTTGGTTGAAATTGGTTTCAATTGAAAGGACATGAACAGATCATAGCATGTGAATTGTGTGCACTTCTTTAAGCACCGTAAAAAAGCAGCATGACTGTGTGTGCCTGTGTGGTGTTGCATTTACATGGTTGTTGATGTGAAACAGTTGGCAAATGGTCAAATAATGATTGACAGTGACTGATACAGAGCACTTGATGGTTGGAATGTAATGTTTCGCTGAGCGCCTCAGTTTGGGAACAATGCAAACACATTTGCAGAGAACAGCTATTAAACGGCTCTGTAAGAATGAATTGAACTCCCGGGCTACAGCACTAGAAATAGTGCTTCACTCTTTGGGCTAAAAACACATGTTCTTTTATGTCATGCTAACACCTGATCAGATCTGTATGCGTGAATGGTGACACATTGTGGCTGACCAATTTTATACATATACATGTACATTAGTGGCGCAACGGATCATCTTTGATTTTGTTCAAGCCGTGCATGATCCGTGGATTGGATGGTGAAAATATAAAAAACAAGTTCAGATTAAGGCAACATTAGTCCGCATTCACGATAATAGCAGCAAAGAAAGTTGAATGCTAGATTTTTTTTCTGTCTCTTGTACCGAAGCCGTCATTTCAGACAGACATGTCAAGGCTAACTTCACTTCCGTATGACGTTTTGCCTTGGCATCATCACAATTTTATTTGACATTACATAGTTGCCACCAACATCAACACTACGCAATCCCCAAATCCTATTTAGTCGCTTATTTATGACACTAATAAACGGCTAGTTGATTACGTTGTCATTGTATGATATGGTACAAGTCTTTGTTGATTGTGGCTAGTAGCTAGCATTATCAACAAGTTCCCGGCTGGTAGTTCAACAGCTGTTCCTTGGCACATTCAATATTGTAGCCCTCGATTACTACTATGTAATGCACTCTCTATGAAGGGACCGTGCCTTAAATTGCACTTTGAGGTCTTTTTTATTATGAAAAAAAAAACAAGTTAAATAACATTTTGTCTTCATTTATTTAGCAAAACACTTTTGCTCATTGAATGCTTTTAAGAAAACATTCAGCTAAAAATGAATGACAGGATGCCTTATTTTAAACACTGTACCTCCTAGGGCTGTGCAATTAATTGAAATCCCCCAAACATTATTATACATATTATATATAGAACATGGTCAAAATAGTATTCATTTTACAATGTCTAATATTTTAGCAAGCCTACTTGAGTGCAAAATCTTCACTGAAGCGATCTATTGAAATTGTCTATTGAAATGTTACAACAGTTCAATGGCAATTTATAAATAAAAGTATTACAAGTCAAGTACAATGCACTGTTTATTTATACAATTTGTCTGAGTCTCTAATAAGTCCAAACAAGCGATTTATATGTTGATGACAATAAAACAAATACCTCCCAGGCACGAACGGCAATCTCCTTTGATCATGTTTGTTCCTACTAGCGTCTACATGTCAGAAAATAGCAAGTACAAAATGTCATTTTAAAATTGATGATCTTTTTTTATAGTTTAATTTTTTACACTTTTGTGACAGCTAATAATGTTAAAATGCAGCTTCTTTAGTCTATAAATATTTTATGATGGCAACAGCTTGATCCTGGAATGGATTTATTCAATTTTTATTATTTGTTATGGGAAGATTTTATTCAAAAAATAAATCAATACAAAACCAGAGGTCAAGTAGTGTGAGTCATACTCGACCTAAGAGATTGCTCTGTTTTGAATTCTACGTGCATGAAAACAGAAAATAAAGCCTAGCACCTCATATTTGTTTCTTTGCACTGTATAGGGCCATAGGTCCAAATTCATGCCGTTTTTGAGTACCAACAGAAAAGGAATGTGACTGCATTAAAAACAGCTAGTGACATCTGTAACACACACACTAAACAAATAATGAGAACGAGAACTAGGGGAGAGTGGAGTGACATGTAACATCAGCAAACACCTCAGCATGCACAATGAGTTGCACATGACCTTGATGAAAGGTATGTTCCTGTGTGAGAGTAAGAGACGCACTGATTACATCTGACCTGGATGTGACACTGGAATGATCCAGATCAGCGAAGGCCATGGGAGTGTGTTGGTGAGGCTTTTCAGACGAGTCGAATGGATGGCATATTTTTCAAAGAACATGATCTCAATCCAAAAGTGCATGCTTCATACTTGGTGAAGCCAAAAGTGAAGGTAGAAACTCAAGTGAGCAGTAACTCAAGTGGCTGCTGAGAAGCTCGAGCAAAGCATTTCCTGGCAGGACATATTTGGTGACTGCTTTATACTTTATCCTAGTATTACAAATGATACTTAGTTATTTATACGTCAATTGCCCAAATACTTTTGACCGCCTGAAATCAGAGGCCCTCTGCTAAATATGGCTGTAAATTCTACACTATAAAAACTTTTGTTGAATTTGCATAATTTTATTTAAGGAAGTGGATGCACAAAATAAAATATATACTCTACTTACTGTTAAGTAGATGTATAGTCTACTTAAAACATATATTAAAATCCAGATGATTTCACTACGTACTACCACCAAAATAAATATTTGAAAAGAATAAAATTGAGCAAATTCATCAAAAACATTTGAGTGTGTATGGCAAATGCCATATTAGGGCAAATCACTTAAATTAAGACTGCAGCTTTATCAGCCCATGAGACTGATTTGACGTTTTATTTCAAATCTTGTTGTGGTGGCATATCATAATAAAACACCCAAAATACAGTTGTCGAAATCCTTGTGATCATAATTGAATATACCTTTGGAGCCTCAGTTCATAAACTTGAACTGAAGCAAATGTTTCCATTAAAACCAATGGCAACAAAAATAATCAGTTCCGACACCAGAACCAAGTTAAGTGTGAACTGGTTTTATGGGTTTATTTAAAAATAAATAGAGAAATAAATGAACCCTTTTGGGGAGTTCTTAAGAATAGTGCAAAGTCAAAAATCTTGTTTATGAACTGTACAAGGTCATTCGTAAACCGAGGCCCCACAGTAATAAAATGTATATCGCTAGATTTATAGTGACAAGGGTAATGCTGTTTCAGGCTGCTGCTGTCTACAGAGGCAAGGACGACACATTAAAAAGCAAACACTATGCAGGTTTTCAAAGCTTTGCCAAGGCACACTGGACCAAAGGATTTTCGTCTGCCGCTTTGTTAGATCAACACAGATTGGACTAACTGCATCGCCATAATCCTCACAACACCACATCCAGACAGCTGCCTGGTACGGCACAAAATGATTTCTCACTGGCATGCGAAATATTGTCACACTTTGGTTTACACCAACGGCGACAGGTTTGTCTTGGCTTGTCCACAGTGGGCGAAACATACCACAACATGTTCCCACGTAAAAAAAAAATAAAATAAAAAAAACGTGTTTTACAGTTGAAGCCTCACTGCGACAGATGGGTTATTTGTGGAAATGCGGAAGAGTGGAAGGTGAGGGAGAAGGTGCTGTGGAAGTGGGTGGGTGGATTCATGAAACTCTCAACTGCCGAAGCAAGATCCTCATGCCTAATGAATGCTGAAGAGAGCATTTTCGCATGTTCACCGGCATGTTGGTGTGAGCGTGCATGCGTGATAATTGCCGAGTGGAGGGCCACTTCGGGCCACTTTGGACCAAAGCATAATCACTACGTTTTTAAGCGGGCGAAAAGTAGAGGGTAAAAACACACACAGCAGTTCAGAGGGGCCTCTTGTTACTCATGCATGACCGGCCCATAAAGCACTTGTGCGCTTTTACCCACCGTTGGCAGGACAACAGAGTTAGTGGGAGAAAGATTTGGGAAGACGAGTGCGCCAAGACTGTGGGAACAGCCAGATTCCTTCTTGCGCTACAAAACGATGAAGGAAGAGCAGCCTGACTCTGAAAGTTTCCGATCTATCTTTGTGAAAGGGTGCTTTCACACAAAACGCCCTTTAGCACATTTTACTTCAAAAAAGTGCTTGCGCTTCATATCAGATCATAATTAGTTGATGGGTTTGTTAATTTGATAAAATGAAATTGCTTTCTTTTTGTATTAGTACAGGGGTCCATACCCACCAGGCCGCAGGCCAATATGGACCGGGCCACGGGCGGGCCGTGCAAATGAAAGAATAGAACTTAAAGTATTTCCGGTTTGTTTATTATCCAAGGGTGACATTTGGTTTTATTTTGAAAAGTGATTGGCTTCGCTCCGCTACACTCGTCTATATGACGGACTCTTGACATGTGTCTTAATCAGCCGCTTAAGACTACTATTAAACCCACAAGCTCGCAGGTGAGTTTTATATTTTCATGAACTTTAGTTTTGTTCAGCGGTGCCTTATGTTGGTGCATTTTAGGAGGACGCTGAACTTACACCAGTGCTTCCCAAATAGCGGGTCGGGCTGCTGAAGGGGGTGTGTGTGACCTTGGGGAACAACCTTTTTTCCCACCGTACTACAATAAAGTTTAATTGCACATCCACTCCAGTAGTTGGCAGTGGCGCTCTCATTGCCCATTGTGCGCAGCGAGTATAAACTCTAGGATGTAGGCTATTATTCGTAGTTTCGGCAGAGAGTGGGTGGTGGGGTGCGGCCGCGAATCGTTTTCTCTTGCTCCGGGGTGGGGGCGTAACAGAAAATTATTGAGAAGCACTGAATACCAGTGATTTTGTGTTTCCTATCATTTAGCACTTTATATTCATTCTGTGGTGTCTGTTGAATGTGATTAATGAGTTACCATGGTGACCATATTAAAGCGTTGTTACCACCTAAAATGGTACATAAAAATACACAGCGGAGTGGCGTTTGTTGTGATAGCATTTTATTAATCGGCCATCCCTCCCGAACTCTCCCTCCCCCCGGTTTCTGGTCAGCGAAGGTTTTACACTTGTATGAACCGGTCCTCCATTGTTTTTGAAGACATGTTCAATAAGCCTCCCCACAACTGAAATGTGCAGTTTGTTTCATTGCAGCCACAGCAAATGGGAAAATTATATGCCACTTGCTGGAAGTTTGTCAGGTTAGTTGCAAACACAATAATCAAAGGTAGCGGTGGTCTCAGACTAAAGTTGCCACAGGCACTTGTGATGAGACAACAACCCAACCTTGCTTTGTGGAGCAAAACAGGTTTGAACAGATGAAACCAATTACCCATGTCTTCTATTTCTCAGCATGAAGGAGGATTATTTGCACCCTTAAGAGCAGACTTCAGCCATGTCCATTATGTGTGTAAGTCCTTTTCAACAAAGGACAGTTTTGCATCCCCCGTTTTACTTATCTGGCCAGTATAGCAAACCTTCCCTGTCTCTCGCTAGCTAATAAACAAAGAGAGTAACGGCACATGAAACCGGACTTGTCAGGATTGCTCGCCGGTGGGCGAGGAGGGGGGTGGACCCAAAATGCGAGGAAGCAGGGATAAGGGTAACTTAAAGGGAATTTATTTACAAAACAAAACCAAAAGGCAAACAAGGTACTAGGACAAACAAACGTGGCAGGGTGCAAAATAACAAAGTCGAACTAAACGTGACTAAACAGAACAAAAACCGAGGAACGAAGACAGTGACAAAAACTAGGGACAAGAGCGGGAGCGAAGCGAGAACATGAGCGTGAACGAGATCAGGGAGCGGTCGTGACAGTCCAAATGAAGCAGCAGGAGTAATGTTCCGACCATGAGTTGTTGGGATGAGGTGTTTATATAGTCCAGTGATTAGGGGCGCAGATGGGAGTCAGGTGTGCGAGTCTAACGGGGAACAGGTGCGTGGCTGGTGGGGACGGAGTGGAAACGCCCCTACTCAGCTGACAAAACATAAACATAGGGCACATGGCAGGAAGGTGACGAAAACAATAACAAAACACTGACCTGCCCGACACGGGTCATGACAGTACCCCCCCCTCAAGGGACGGATTCCAGACGTCCCAAAAAACACAAATCCACAGTCCAAGAACGAGGGTGGGCGGAAGGGGTCGGGAGGTGGGACCACCACCCGAGTTCGAGACCGGTCTGGCGGATGTCCTGGAGGCCAGACCAGCGAGTCCCGTCGAGGCCATTCGGGCGGACGTCCGGGAGGCCAGATCCATGAGTCCACCCGTGGCCGTTCAGGCGGACGTCCGGGCGCACCCGGGACAGGAACGTGGAGCGGGGGCTGGTCGTCGAACCCCGCCGAGACAGGAACGTGGAGCGGCGGCTGGTCGTCGAACCCCGCCGAGACAGGAACGTGGAGCGGCGGCTGGTCGTCGAGCGTCGCCGAGTCAGGGACGTGGAGCGGCGGTTGGTCGTCGAGCACCGCCGAGACAGGGACGTGGAGCGGCGGCTGGTCGTCGAGGCCCGCAGAGACAGGAACGTGGAGCGGCGGCTGGTCGTCGAGCCCCGCCGAGACAGGAACGTGGAGCGGCGGATCGTCGAGCACCGCCGAGGCAGCAACGGGACGCAGCGGCGTTTCGTCGGACGCCGCCGAGGCAGGAACTTGGGACGGGCGCAGAGCGTGCGCCGTCGAAACGTGGACTTGGGGCGGACGCACGACGTGCGCCGTCGGAATGTGGACTTGAGACGGACGTACGGCGTGCTCCGCTGGAACGTGGACTTGAGGCGGACGCACGACGTGCTCCGCCGAGACATGAGCTTGAGGCGGACGCACGACGTGCTCCGCCGGGACATGAGCTTGAGGCGGACGCAGGACGTGCTCCGCCGGGACATGAGCTTGAGGCGGACGCAGGATGTGCGCCGCGGGGACGTGAGCTTGGGACGGACGCACGACGTGCTCCGCCGGAACGTGAACTTGGGACGGAGGCAAGGCGCCGGAACGGGGCTCAGCAGCTGGCGGGGAGCCGGGACGGGACTCAGCAGCTGGTGGGGAGCCGGGCCGGGGCTCAGCAGCTGGCGAGGAGCCGGGACGGGGCTCAGCAGCTGGCGAGGAGCCGGGACGGGGCTTCGCAGCTAGGGAGGTGCCGGGACGGGGCTCAGCAGCTGACGGTGAGCCGGAGTGGGACTCTGGAGGTTGCAGCTGGTGAGGGACCGGCACTGGATGCTGCAGCTGACGTGGAAGCGGCGTGGATTGCTGCAGCTGACGTGGAAGCGGCGTGGGTTGCTGCAGCTGACGTGGAAGCGGCGTGGGTTGCTGCAGCTGACGTGGAAGCGGCGTGGGTTGCTGCAGCTGACGTGGAAGCGGCGTGGGTTGCTGCAGCTGACGTGGAAGCGGCGTGGGTTGCTGCAGCTGACGTGGAAGCGGCGTGGGTTGCTGCAGCTGACGTGGAAGCGGCATGGTCTGCGCAGCTGGCGTGGAGGCGGCATGGGTTGCTGCAGCTGGCGTGGAGGCGAAGGCGGGCCGGGCGCAGCCGAGACGGGGAACCTGATCCCTATCAGCCTGCCGCCATAGGGAATCAGGGGAACGGGAGACACGAGGGACAGAGACTAAAGGTGCTGGTGAACGTGAGCTATGGGATGCCAAGGGGACGTGATCAGGTGCGGAAACCGACGGAGGATAAGGCATGCCTAGAAGAGTGAAAATATTTTTGTAGAAGGATTCGTGGTCAAAGTCTTTGTCTGTAATCAAGTGGGGCGGAATGACGGGTTGACGATCAATGCTAAGATCCTGGAACGCAAGGGGAGAAACAGACGTGGTACAAGAGGCGGAACCTTCCGGAAGGGCACGGGGCTGGTCGGCAGGCTGATGAGGGCGGTTGTCCGAGTGGCGGCATCCATGACGCCGCCATGAGCCCCTCGCTGGGTCCGGGTTTGGTCGGAACATTCTGTCAGGATTGCTCGCCGGTGGGCGAGGAGGGGGGTGGACCCAAAATGCGAGGAAGCAGGGATAAGGGTAACTTAAAGGGAATTTATTTACAAAACAAAACCAAAAGGCAAACAAGGTACTAGGACAAACAAACGTGGCAGGGTGCAAAATAACAAAGTCGAACTAAACGTGACTAAACAGAACAAAAACCGAGGAACGAAGACAGTGACAAAAACTAGGGACAAGAGCGGGAGCGAAGCGAGAACATGAGCGTGAACGAGATCAGGGAGCGGTCGTGACAGTCCAAATGAAGCAGCAGGAGTAATGTTCCGACCATGAGTTGTTGGGATGAGGTGTTTATATAGTCCAGTGATTAGGGGCGCAGATGGGAGTCAGGTGTGCGAGTCTAACGGGGAACAGGTGCGTGGCTGGTGGGGACGGAGTGCTGAGGGGAAACGCCCCTACTCAGCTGACAAAACATAAACATAGGGCACATGGCAGGAAGGTGACGAAAACAATAACAAAACACTGACCTGCCCGACACGGGTCATGACAGGACTGGGGTTTACAAACTGATCAACTGCTTCAAACCAGCAATCGCAAACAATAGGTGCAACGTCATGTAGTTTCAGTCACACAAAAGTTTCACATGCATGAAATAAAAACACTTCAGGCATATATTTCTTGAGAGTGCTTCCGCAGTAAGTCGGGTTGAGCATTGATCAGTCTGGCTCCCGACAAAGCAGATGCGGGCAGACAGCTAATGGGAGCGCTCGCCCCAATTAGCCCTCTGAGTGATCTGACTGATGGAACAGTAAACAAGTCACGTTTCCCCTTTATGATGACGAGAAGAAAGCAGCGAGGCAAAGTCAGGATTTGTGAGCCTACCTGCAGCTGTTCGGCAGCTACCAAAATTAGCGTCACAGTCTGCTGCAAAGGTTTATGAAGCCATTATGTTAAAACGTGTCTCTGCGACCTGTTGAATGGAGCACAATTAAGCACACAATGGCACGCCAAGTACCATGGTGTTAAATTAAAGGCATCATGTTCATACTGATAGCAGAAGTAGGAAGAGAGTGACATCTTTAATATTTTACTTTTAGAGGTACTTGTTAGCACATTATGCAGTTAATTAACACTGTCAAGATTAAAAAAAAATCTTAAAACTAATTTTTTTAGAATTCAAATGAGCATGGAAAGCAAGTGATTGGCCGCTGCAGATACTACATTGTCTCCCTTTAATGTGAGCAAATTTTTAAGATTAATGATCTAACAAGATTCCGGGATGATAATTTTTCATTCCAGACACGTTACTTGAGTATTGAAACTAATAAGGGATTGAAAAGAAAAAAAGAAAAAATATTGAAAAAAAACTCTATCCATTAATAGATTTTACTTTTCATTCAATCCTTGAAGCACTTATCCTAATTTTACCAATGTTCACTATTCAGTAGTAAAAGAGACACAAGTTTACAACTGAACTGAAAAGACAGAACTGAATTTGACAATAAAATGGCAACCACCTTCGTTGTTCGCAATTTTTTAAACATGAGTTTAGTAGGGTTGGGCGTAAAACAATGTACACAGTTCACATTAGTCTATCAAAAATTTGTGATTTTTTTATACCTATTTAAACTAAGAAAAACAATTAATTAAAAACAATAATATTGATTAAAGTTTTTTTTTTATTTATATAAATCACAAGAAGAAAATTACCAGTCAAAAATGCTGCTAAAAAAAGACGCTTTGGGACACCATGTTCCCCGTGGCACAAATCTATCGTCATATTGTCGCATACAGTCAGAGTCGGGTTTGCTCCCTGATTTATTTTTCTTTTATTGATATATTGAGTTCAATTTCTATTTCTATTTATGTTAATCGAGTGTCAATCGCAATACTTCAAGTACGTTCAACAAAAAAGTGATAGTGTGAATAAAATTCAGAATGATTATTTTCATATATTACGTTTAATAACCGAATGTTTTCAAATCCTGTTTCAATACCAATGTTATATAAATGAGTGCAATTCCATTCATATTGGTCCTCCTCAGCTGCTTCCTATTGTGATTAATAAATAGTTATTTCCAAAAGAGACAGAACGGTCAAGTAATCGGCCTCAACAAAATATCGGAATATTATACAATGTCAGTTATCGAAAAACTCTTAAGATCCAGGAATTTTACTGTACACTGTAAATACTGTATAATATGGGTCAGGAGAATATAACGGTTGCCAGAGAAATGAGTCATCTGGATGATATAACCTTTCCCACAAATATAAAGCCACATTCCGCTTACAGCCTGTGTCCACGATGCTGACAACATAGCTGGTGACTTCCATCACAACAGCCCAGACGCATTCTGATGGAAACGCAGAATGAGTCGATCTGTAGAGAGGAAATTATATGTCATGGTCTATGAAGCGGGCACTTTATATATTTTCCAGAGTCTGTATCCTAGAGGCTCAGATCATTGTACATTGGATGTCAAACACTCACTCACCATGACATCGACTCCTTTTTTAAGCCACTTAGTTTCTCTGCCGTAACTGACGGGAGAAGATCAAGCTACTTTCCTCCGCACTTTATTCATATATTTGGATCAGAATTGAACAACAACGAAATTATATATGGAGAGATGTTCTGACTCAACTGAATGCTTCTGGGTGGCTGCAGATGGCAAGACTACAGCGCACGTTTTATCAAAAATGAATCTCGATGTTAAAGGCTGACTGCTGTTGCAATTATCAGTACGTACTATGACATGTAAACAGAATGGCTCCCAAGTATCTTAAAAAAATACGTCATGTGTGACATCTGCACTGTGTGACTGTCTGATTAAAACCAGAGTGCATAATCACAAACTGATTAACAAGTGCTGTATCTCACCTTGAAACGTTAGCAACGGCAAGATAAGAAGCTTTGGGGATCGGCGCAAACTTCCACATTTTAAATTGTTATCCAATATACAACTACAAAACGCATTGTCCTGTGAGTCTACATTTTTTTCAAGTAGCTGCTATGTGATATTGTGTGATTCCCCGCCAGGATGAGAACAGCTTTTAAAGACCTTTTCTTTTCCATTAGTGCCAATCATTTCCATGATGGATGTATGAGCTTTCCTTCCTTTTTAATATAGAAAAGGGTAACTCACAAAGTAAACATCTAAATACTTGCCCAAGATATTATCAGAGAAAACTAGCTAGAAATTACACACATGACATGCACGCTGGTTTCTCCATCCACAGTCGCTTTCTAATAAATATCATCATAGCTGCCAAATTATCCATGTTTTGCCATCAATATTTATTTTTTGATCATTTCAAAGTGGTTGTGGTTCGGATTTTTATTATTTTTTTGTGGCGGCCAAGATTGGATTAAGAGTAGGTATCAAGAAAATTCAGGAAAAGACATTCTTGATTGACCGTCGGAAGAGTTAACATTTTTTCGATTAATATTTTGCAAAACAATGTATAAAAAAAAAATTCATTTTTGAGACTGAACTGACATTTGACCTCCATTGCTTCAAAACTAGCCAACAATCAATTCCATACAATTTACTCACTTTTTCACGATCAATTGATCAAATAATCAAAAATTATACCTTTCCCGAGTGTGACTATTGAGAGTGATTTTTAACGCCGCCTCTAAGCTGTTGGAGTCTGCAAGTCAATAAAAGGAGCTTCATACTTTCGTCCCGTTTCAAGTTAGTCGCAAGATCTACTTTTGCATCGGTATGCACTTTCTGCCTCACCACAAGACTCGGCGGTGCTTGTTAAAACACTTTTCATATCTACGCAAGTGCGATGAATGGTGTCTGACAAGGGTGCTTGTCTCCCAATTGGAGGATTCTCATTGCGAGAGCACCCCGCCAAGATGAAAGCCCCGTGGGTGAGGTTGTCAGGGGGTAAAGGCAGAAATGAACCACGGGGAGAGGGAGGACAGAGACGGTGTCACACAAGATAGACAAACATGCTGTGAATAAGTGAAAAGGAAGTAAGAATGAAAACCAGTCTTCACATGTCGGGAACTGCAATTGGGCGAGAAAAAAGGTAACAAAAACAAAATGTCACAATCTTTGTTTTCCAAGCTGTTTTATCCATTTACGTTGCAAATAAAATACTCAGGTGTCACTTCTTCAGCATTGCTCTTTAGCTATGATCATATCTCCATGCATAATGAATTATCTAAACTGCTTGAATAGATTATTCATATTTTAGAGATTGTGCGTGCACGTTTGAAGCAATGTCAAGGCTCATATTTTATCTACTGCTCTCTTCCAGCTCCTTTTTTTCCTCTGCGCTCTTTTTTAACTTGCTATTTTTTCCCCCCAAACAGAGGGCGGGGGTCAGCGATCTTGATTCCAAATTTGCATATCTTGTGGTGAAGGGACAGATGTGAACTCCTCTAAACCCCCTTCTCCCTCTCGATCCCTCCTGTTACCCCCTAAACATCCCTCCAAATCTGTCATCCCTCCACACCTTGATGACACGACAACATGCAATGTTTGCCGTTAGCCCGATCACTGTCTCATCACAGGGAAGCTCTGGCTCAGCTGCGGCCAGGTCGATGTCTTGAAAGGATCCCAGACAAGCCGCAGGAAACGACTTAGACTTACGAGACATCTCGAGACAGCTCATCAGCGTCTGTAAAGCATCGCACTGCCTTCTCTGTGATGCATTTTACATTTCCGCATTGTTATCTATCTGAAGCTTGTTTGCTTCTTCCCTTAATAAGTATACATCAATAAAACTAAATATCAAAGAACGAGACCACGTATATTGCATGGAATACATGTTCTATAGATGGATGGGTGTTTGGATGGATAGATAGTCACTGTATCGTAAAGGGGGGGGTGACTACATTTAAAAAAGGGTTTGATTCACAAAGGGCAGAGGTTGATTTTAGTCTGGCTCACAAATCGGCCCTCATGCATTTGATGAACCTACTCGCGCAATGGACAAACGACCAAAATTGCCTCAGAACACATCAATGAACACATGTATGAAGAGACGTGAGGCAGCTGCGTGCGTTCAAGCGTGCCTGTATTCCTTCATGTAACCTCAAGCCTGCGACTGGGGCATACCATGAGAAGGGGGTGGCAATACCGTAATCCTAATAACGGTTCGTACTCACTAGCATTGGGCACGTTCATGGAGAAGAAGTAAAAAGAAGAAGGAGACGAATAATAAGAAGGAGACAAAGAAGACCATAATAAGCCCATCATAAGATAAGCGGATTTAAATCGTAAATCAGCCAGCTAATGATGTTTAAATAAACCTCTGCCGTTAACGTCTCCCGCGGCCACACTTTTATTTTCTTGGGGATATCTCGGGGGTTGGCAATTTTTATGAATAACAGCAGAGATCGCGGTTGGAGGGACTGACCGGCAAAAAAAGGGTCAAGTGCACAGAAAACTAATTACTAACATTAAAACAACTGCTACTGTAACACAAATGTAGCCACAAACAGTAGATACAGAAACATGCGAGAAGGAAAAATGAATTTGCATGGGTAAACGAAACCACAAAGAAAGCGATCAATACCTGGTGGAAATAAACATCATAAATGGATTGGCTCCAATAAATCGCCCCTAGGTGTGAGTGTGAGAGCGGAAGGTTGTTCGTCTTTGTGTGCCCTGCGATTGGTTAGCAACCGGTTCAGGTTATACCCCGCCTACTGCTTGAAGTCAGCTGGGATAGGCTCCAGCACCCCTGCGACCCTCGTGAGGAGAAGCAGAACGGATAATGAATGGATGGATGGAAGTTGATTTTGCACAGCATTACCATCAATCAAAGGACAACCGTAGAGCTGCATATAGTATACAAGACAAGTTAGGATTTAGCTTTATTTGAACTAAGACAGTGGAACTTGAATGGCATCCTGGAACAGACTCTGTTTAACCTTGGGGCTTCCACTCTATCTCCCCAAAAATTATTTGCAAAATGCAACAAGTTGTAATATATAGCTGCATTGGTTATCCAGAAAAGCATGATTGAGAAACATTACCATTACAATAAATGTGACTCAACATGGGATCATTAGATATCGCTGCAGTGGAATCTGTAAGGATATGCTGGATGTGAATCCTGCTGACAGTACATTTCCGACTTTAGTCATACATCTTCACTTTATTACTCGCTGCCATGTGCAATAAGACACGAGGAACTTGTGTCTCTCTGTATTGCAAGGAATCTTGCGCAGAAAAGTATCTCAAGTCCATGTTTTGCCAAAGGGCCAATAATACAAATGAAATCTGTGGGCCAATAGAAGAAGAGAATCTTTGGCCCCACATTCATAATGCACTTGGAGGTTAAAGGTGGTGACTGGATTACGTGGTATGAAGGTTATCTCCTTGGGTGACATTCTTAAACAAATAATTTGGACCAGGGCAAATAAAAATGTGAAACTACTGGAGTTCAAATATATGGTTACAAGTTTAAAAAAAAAGTCATGATTAGGATGACCAGTGTGTTTACAACAAGGATTAAAGATCAGTGCTTAGTCGCAGAGAGCATGCAACTTTGCTCTTATTTCTGCCGGGGTTCTTTGTTCTTTGTTTTAGGTCTGTCTCAGTGTATGTGTATAAGAGCTGACATTAGAGAGTGACCAGTGGTGTGAGGATTTGTAACGAACAAGCTCCTGCGATTGAATTTGCCTCAAATACGTTGACGTTCACAATGTTCCCGTTGCGCATCGGCTTTGTGATCCCTCCCAACTACAGAGTGGTGCGATAATTTGGCTCCATGGGTGCTTCTCAAGGATTAGCACAGATTAGCATTAGATGGTCCATTTGAACTGCATGGAAACCAAGTATTGTAGAGCAGCCGTCGCTGTCTGGCTGTACAAACTGGAGAAAAAGAAACATCTTTGTAACTTACACAGCTTGTAACTCATTTTGGCCTGCTTACGCATGTCGTTAGAGCAGATGTGAGCAAACTACGTCCCGGGGCCACATGCGGCCCATTAAACGTTTTAAACTGGCCCGCCAAACTTGAAAAAAAAAAATGAATAAACCTTGTTCATGTTTTATTTTCTAAATACTGTGGTGTGTGAAAGACATATATTTTGTTGTAATTCTTTTGTTCATTATCATTTAAAATTATTATTATTATTATTATTTTTTTCTGATGAGGTGAGGTTACCAAAACACTCCATCCATCTGCTCCTGGTCCGGCCCCTCTGTCAAATTTTAGAACCCATTGTGGCCCACCAATCAAAAAGTGTGCCCACCCCTGAGTCGAGGCTACCGGAGTGATGGTTTGAGTAATTGAGTTAATGTGAGACAAACGGTAAAGATGACGATATAGGAGGAAACTGCTTCTTTTCCCCAAAAGATAAAAGTTGAGGAAAAACAAAAATGACAAGTCTGTCTGGTTATGATCCATATCACAATTCTCGTGTTAAAGGGAGGTAGAAAAGAGAAGCAAACAGCTTTAAGATAAGCATTGAAATTAGTCGTAATTGGAGACCATTTAAAGCTATAATAGCTTATTTGTTTCCTCAGCAGGAGGTTTTGGGTGGGCGAATCATTTTGATTAGAAGTGGGGATGGGTTAGCTATAAAACTACTGAGCCGAACCCTGGTGAGACTCGAGCAGTAGTTTGTGCGTCTTGCTGTGCTCAAGCAGCGTGCTAATATCCGAATAAATGACGAGAAGATTATGAAAATTCAAAGAAGCAGGAGGAAGAAGCAAAAAAATAAATAAAAAATAAGCTTCAAAGCTCATATTTCCTTAACATATTCCAAAACAAGGCAAGCCCTAAAATGAAATTGGGACTTGACCTGACTTTTTACTTTTTACTATAGACAGTTCATTTCGCCCAAAACGTTTGCGAGATTCCACTGCCAAATACCAAACAAGCCACAGGATTCTGCAGTAATAGCAGGAAGCATCAGGGAGTGCACTACTTCAAATAGGGAGGAATAATGTTGAGCATTGTATAATGGATATGCAATGTGGCAAAAAAAAAAAAAAAAAGACAGATGGTGCAGAAGTGATGAAATGTGGACACACACAGAATAATGTGGCACATTAGGCAATTGCTCACCAGAATTAAGGGTCTCTCTCAGTCCATTTGTAATATTTTTGAAAATCTGAAATGTTCTCTCCATTGTCCCTTCCCCAAACAACAGGACAAGAGCAAACTGTAAATGAATGGCGATTAGACTTCAAACTTGGGGGCACTTTCACACTTCCTCCAGTTTAATCACATGTCAAGTGAAATGTGGAGAGCGGGTGATTGTTCAAAACCTTTTCACGTCGATGAAATATCACACCTGTGTCTCACAAATGTAATCCCTTAATTATGCTCTTTAAATCTAAATAGTTGACAATGAGTCCCGTAACTCACACAAGTCCGAAACTCCATAGTGGTTGGGCACTTTCCCAGCGGCTAGCCTGAGCCACAGTCATTGAAAGGACAAAGGAGTGGAAGACGGAAGCATAGGTTGAATCTGATTTTAGCGCATTATAACTATTTAATTTCAAGACATTATTACATCAATGTGTGTACAGAAATATGCCATATGTAAAACCGAGCCTAATAGCTTTCGAAGGTTGAATTAAAAAAATGGGCGGAGAGGGGGAAAGGCGATGGCGGGGGGGGGGCTCCAGCTGTTGATTAGACAAGCGACTAGCAACTTACTTCAGGCTACAGAAGAACCACACCCACTCAACTACACACAGACACGGAAACACAAGCGCACACAGAAAGTCAATTAACATGAACATGTGTCTTAGGGGAATTATATTTCAATTAGCTTTTGCTTCTTCCAGGCGTCTTTCTTTCGCGGTGCCCCGACAAGTGCAGATAGTGATGTGTGCAAGTGCAATGAATCCCACTTTTCAATTAGTATCATGCCATAACTCCATTTTAATAATGTGTCGGAACTTGTTGGGCGATTAAGCTCTAAATCCTTATTTTGAAATATATTACAAGCGCCACAACATTTAGCCACGGCTAACATATGGAATGACGTTTGCAAACACTAGCACGGCCATATTCAGAAGCAAATTAAAAGTAAGATAGTATAAAGAGTACATGACTGGATATGATTTGCCTCATCGCCTCAAGGGGAACTCAGCATCAGCGTTTAGATGGATGCTTCTCATTTTAGGGATTACTTTGTTGAATTACAGCAGCAATTAGCAAAGATGAATATTGGTGCCGTAAGGGTGGGAGGTGGTGGGAACTGCGGGATTATGTGCGGATTTGGCTTCATTTCCTGTTTAGACACCGAATGCTCCCTTTCACGAATTAGACAATGAAGCACTAGAGAGAGGAGAGCGGAGAATTCGTGCTATGCCCATATTCAGTTGGTGAAAAAGCCGCTCCTTTCCATTTTCTCTATGTTCAACATCCACAAATTAACACTTCATGCCACCGCAAAATGACTGAAAAGGTGTGGGTAAAACAGTAGTACACTACAGTCCATTACATCGGAGCAAATGTAATTCCAAACAAGAGTGGATTTGTCTTCCGTTCATCTCACTGCTGTGTCTTCAACCTGCGGGGCGCAACTGTGCAGGTGCATTTATGCGCGTATTGTGGCGTACACATAATATAAGGCGCTGGCTGTCGCTGCACAGCAATATGGTCTGCCGTCGCTTTGGCTGAATTCATTTCTGTCAGGAGCGGACGCAGAGTCCCCAAACAATATTGGCGACCGGGCGGGAGAGCAAAAGGGAGGGAAGCGGAGCCACGTTGTGACCGTATCTTTATCTGGGCTCAAGAAAATGATTACTGTGACACGTACGAGCAAGTCTCTCCACTGTGGCCCACAGGGATTTGTATGAAAAGGATCTGTCAGATGAAAGGGCACATAACATGAAAAGAACATTATCAAGGATAAAGCTTGTTAAGAAGGAGCGTGATACATGAACCTGGAGAGCACCTCAGGTTCAACGGCACGCTACATTAACCCACTTCATTTGTTTGCTCATTTGCAAGTGAGGTGGGGGGAGCGGTTGGCGGGGTAAAGACGTACAAAATCTTCCGGGTAGTTGTAGAACTTCCCTTTTCAATCTTTCCTAATCTTTTTTTCCCCCCCTGAGCAAAAGACTGGATTCTAAGATTAGCCACACGCTAATCCCCTAGAATCCGACGCTAATAGAGACATCACACGCATGTTTACACCCAGACATGTTCCCCCACCATTGTTTGTATGATTTATTAGAAAGGGACATTTCGATTCGAGCTAAATTTCCCTTTGAATGTTCTGAACTCCTATGTTGTGAACGACAACACTAGCAGGAGGAGTGCGGAGGGCTGCAAGGCTGTCCCTCAACTCCCCATAGCTGAAATCTTGTTGTCCTTCATTACACAGCAAACTAGTCAACATTCAATAAAAGGCAACAAAAAAATTGACAGAAATCTTAACGATTAAAGCCCATCACAATCTACAACCAATAAATGCATTTTTACGACACTTGCAATATCATAGACTAGTTTGAAGATAATATAGTAGTGCTTAACCTTATGTACAATGTCCTATTAGTTTTGTGTGAATACCAACAAAATGTGCCGATAAAGGGAGGGGAAAAAAAACGTCAATTGTACATTAAAGTTAAGATGAATCACATCCAATTAGTGCGTTGGTATATATAAGAAGAACAGAATTGTTTACAATAAAATAAACAAGCCCTGCTCCCTATTGGGAGAATTCTATGGGCTGAAAACTCTCTGCCTCATTATCGACTTGTCTCATACACTTAAACTGAAGAATATGAGGCAGTGCAGCACTGCCAATTTGGAAATGGATTAAGCCAAAATATATTCAAGACAAAGATGTTTTTTCCTGGTGAATTTCAATCTCGAATAATGTGCATATGCAGCCAGGGAGGCATTAGTACACAGAATAAGCAATGTCTCATCACTCTATGCTTTTCGAAATATACAATTCATCAGACTTAAATGATTTGCTCAAAAATGCAGCATGCTGTTTGAATGTAAGCCCGACAACCTAATTGGATGTTTGATGACTAGCATGCTTCTATTGTACTGTGATTACCATAACAAGCCATGACAGAGCGTCATTGCCATCATACCACCAATTACTCCAGAGTGTTGTATTTCCAGGGAATACTTGCCAAGCAGTGCTAACGCACTCAGTATCAGAGTTCAGTGAACACGCTGACGGATCAAAACTGAAAGAGGATAATGAAAAACAGCGCTTTCACATGGTTTTCATAACGACTATTTTCAAAACTTACTATTTTGAAAAATTGCCAGAGTATTTGGTTCTGTGCTGCTATCAACGAGAATGCTTTGTTTACACAGCGAGGGATTGAATTACAGCCTTTGCTTGATTCACATGTGTAATGACGAAGATCTAAATTAAATTACAAAAGATTAGTTTGAAATTAATTTGTTTTGTAATTTTTGGACTATTGTCCGAGATATTTCACAGCACTCTCTCAATAAAATATTTTTTCCCGAGGCATAACAGTAAGAAATTCTTCTACTGGATAGTGATGCACATTCAGGTTTGCGTCAAACAGGTCAGATTCAGTTAAAGCATTCTTTTCATATTGCGCCAATATTGCAACATCAATATTTTGGGGATATATTCTGGAGTCCTACTTGGTACACATGTTTATTTTGTCCTTAAGCTAAGTACTATGTACAATGTACAATTGGTCGGCCTAAGCAGAGGTATGGACTCAATTCAGTGTCATGCCAATGAACGGAAATAAATAGGCCATCAACCTGGCGGCACTAGCATTAAAAAGGACTGCATGTTCTCATTCCGTGGTTTCAGCTGCGTAAAAGGAAACCGAAGCAAAGATAAACTCATCAACTGAGTAGAGAGAATCAACCACAGGTGTAAAATTGCATGTTGCGTTTCAGGAGCAGTTCTGCACCGGTGTACTTCTGTTGTGCCAGGAAGAGCTTGTAGCTGCTGAATCCTACCACAATCCCCTCTCAGCCACTTCCTCCTCTCTGTTTCAACTTTTTTAACACCTGGACTAACAAAAAGACTGTCTTTGATCAGGGGAAATCCTTTGGCAGAGCAGCAGTGAATCCACAGTGGGGCTCTGTGCATGTAGGCCTGGCTGTGTGCATGCGTGCGCGAGGCACAGCGGTCCAGAGCTGCTCCGCAGAGGATTCCAAGCTTTGAGGCTTTATGGCATCAACACAAGGTACAGAGCACCTCGTATGCTCTACCTGTCAGAGCACAGCCATGAAAATGGATGCGGAAGTAGGAGGAGTGAGTGTGGGGCATGAGGAAAGAGAGAAAGTCATTTCCCCCATGCAATCAGTGGCTCTGCAAACACACAAACAGACACACACACAAGGCCGCTTGTTATCGGAAGCTTTCCCACGCTGCCGCGCTACAAAGCTCCAACGCCAAGACTGGCGGATGAGAGCGAGGGAGGAATGGACGAAGGCACAGAGGGATGGAGGGTCAGCCTTCAGCAGCTTACACTCACTGAGGGGATAAACACATGCCTCAGCGGGGGCTCGTACGCCGGCTCGCGAGATCAGAGTTCGAAACAGACAGACGAGCGAGCGAGCGAACGAACAAGGCGGCGGCACAGGAGATAAAACTCCAAAACAACACGCAAAGTGCGGTAGTTGCACTTTTATCGTCAGGAGATTGCGCATTCCTCCTCCGCACCTCTGCTCCCGTATTGTTCTGACATCAGCGCCTCTTCCTCCGTTGCCCTCCGCTTCGCCAGCCGCTCAGCCCCGGGCGATTGCGTAAGAGGGGCATTTGCATAACAGGCACTTTTCTCTCCGCTCATAAGCGCGCGCTGGACGAGAGCGCGGACAACAGCGGCAATCTTAAAACGAGAAGAAAAGAAGAAAAGTACACATTTGCATTGCCACCTGCTCAAGTGTAATCTGGGGATATCGCTACGCCAGCTGCCGTATACAGCGGCGGGCTTGTATATGACTTCAGTGGTATCGACTGCATTCAGGAGGAGGCTGACCTGCCTGCTGTGTGCGACCTATACAATAATAGGCCTTGCACTGGGAAATGACTGTTCAAATCAAGCAGCCTAGCATTATCCTCTTCAGGGTTGCCGAGACCGTGCGACACATTTGCGTGTGTGTGCGGGCGCCAGCGTTATATGAAAAAAGAGCGACGCACACTCCGCTCTCATAGCGTAGGTCTTCTCGAACAGAAGCTATGCAAACACAGAACACGTTTGCGGGGATATACAGGATGTAAACACGCACGCACATACTGAACGTTCTGTGCAGGAGTGTGACGCCCTTTGGGGAGGTTGAACCGTGAGGTTGAACCGCACACACTTTACAGTAGGGATGGGCAACATGTGGTCCGTGGGCCATACATGTTTTACAATAGCATTAAAACCAGGCTACGCCATGAATTTATAGCAGCAAATAAAACCCATTAACTGTTAAGGGCTGCACGGTAGTCGACTGGTTAGCACGTTCGCCTAACAGCGCAGAAGATGTGGGTTTGAATCTGGCCTGGCCTTCCTGTGTGGAGTTTACATATTCTCTTCAGGTACTTCGGTTTACAACCACATTCCAAAAGCATGCATGGTAGGTTAATTGAGCACTCTAAATTTTTCCAAGGTGTGATTTTGTGCGCAAGTGATTGTTTGTCTTTGCGTGCCCTGTGATTGGCTGGCAAACAATCCACGGTGAACCCTGCTTAAAGGCTGGGAGAGGCTCCAGCATGCCCGCGACCCTTGTGAGGAAGCTCCTCAGATAATGGAAGGATGGATTATACAATTGTTAAAACTAATGCTCGTAAAATATAATAAACTGTGGCTTAACTGTCCTGGTGAACTTGAGTTCATAAAAACTAAAATGGTACCTGATGGGAAATAGTTCCCCCACCAAGCTTTAACCTAATGTAGACACCAGCTCATGAAGAAATAGTCATCAGATTACATTTGTTAAAAAGACCACAACAAAAAAAAAAAGAAAGTTAATAACAGATTAATTGATTATGACGTACTACATCGGATTTTGTACAGTGATTGCATGGAAATGTAATAGAAGAAAATCTAATCACATTCATCAACGTATGAATACGTCTTGAGAATAGAAAACGTGAAAAATTAAAACCCAATCAACATCACCGCTCATTAAGTCCACAAATTGGGTCTCATCATACAGTGACAGTATCAGTACAAAATACCTGCAAATTAATACAATCAAATCAGAAATATGCAATATTTGGGTTTCACCCTATTGTTTGTTTTTAATCTGTGACCTTCTCACTAACCAAAACATTATGGACATGCCATCTTTGCCATTGCAATCATTCTAATACTTTACAATCGATGAGTAAAATACGGCAATCCACTGTCACAATGACTTTACAAAAGAGTACAGCGTACAGCCAGATTGAAACCTTTTGAAATCAGGTGGAGTGCCACCATAATAATAGAGAGGGCCATGGGGTGATTTCAGAGTGAAAAGAACAAGATAATTTGGCGGTGTTACAGGCTCTAGCGAAAAAACTTGAAGAAGCCTGAAGTACACCTCGAAGCGGTGTCCAAATAGCAGTAGCTCACGGAGGAGCCTGAGCTCCATTTTTCTTGCTGCTGCGTGTCATCTCCTCCTCATCCTCAGTAAAAGCAAAGCGAGTCAAGTCAAACGTATTTATATACAGTAACCTTTAAGCAAGCCACCAATTTTCTTTGCAAAGATGACACATACTGGAATGCCAAACTGCAGGCTAGTTCAAATCCAAACAACGTGGAAAATGTGCCAGGCCACTTCCAGTTTGGTCGCATGGCAACCGGCGACAAATATGGCAACCTTTGGCTGGACCACTGTGGTCCCTGCGCCCTCCTTTGCGGTGAATGCGGCACAAAACAAGTATGGCCTGAAAAATCAATTTGTTCAACAAATACTTGGTTGGTGGCTATTAACCAAGTAGCATGTCAGTAGTCCAAGGTACATATTATGATAAAATATGATGCAACAATCAAACAAATATTTAGAAATTTTAGGTAACATTTCTTCTAAAGTGGTGTACACACGTCCATAATTGGAATGATTTGGTCCCAATTCTGATCAAAGTCAGCACTGCCTGAATCTCTGACATCTTTGAAAGATTATCTTGAGTATCTATCTTCTGTTGAGGGGGTCAGTTAAGTGTTTATTTTTCTCATTGTTCTGCTGAGAAAATATTAAACTCTGAACCACGGATGTGCCTCACAAATATTTAAAAAATAATAATTATTTTGTCCATAAATTGATGAATCAGAAAGAATACACATTTTAATTTCCATCCCGTTATCCCATAGTCTTGGTACTACGACAGACATCTGGTTTGATGTATGAGACCCTGGGCTGTTGTAGTTGATAGATTAGTGTGCTAGGTTCGTCTTCTGGATTGCACCACGCACAAAAAGAACACTAACCACAAACGGGTTTTTTTCTCAACATTTGTGATTTAATTTTAAATATCTGTATGCATGTACACTGTTGGAGGCGTTTTCAACCAAGTGACCTTGACCTCCAACGTCACGATAGCTCTAAGTGTTCATCATGCAGTTCACACAGCACACCACAATATGGAGGAATTAGGGTGGTGCACCTGTTCATGAAACTCCACTCCCCCCCATAAGAGGCGCATCCAAACAAACAAAAACAAAAAAAAAACATCCCTTGATGAAAAATGCATCAGCTGCATCGCAACAGTGACTCATCAGAAAGCCGCATGTCCACAAACACCCATGGGGGGCTGCGCGGATCACGTTGAGGTGTGTCCGCCTCTCCCTTCTGGGCACGCGTTCATGATTTTATTGCCACTGGTGGGAGATGAAGAGGAAAATGTGCTTGGGTCGCGTGCTTGAGAAATACCTTACTCATTTGCTCGGCACTAAAGGGAAAAAAGACCCCCAGGGTGGCCCCTCGTCACTTTCCAAATGCAAAGGTATATCTACACACATGTACTGCGCATCCATACATTAAAGCACTTGACCCTGCGTCTTGCCCCTGTTAGCATGCAAGGTGCACAAGCCACCTCACAAACAGACACGTCGCCCCAACTCGAAAAAAGAAAAGAAATCTTACCTTTCAGAAGAATCCCATAAACAGTGTAGAGGGTGAAGATGGCATGACTGTTGAGATTCATCCTGTCTTCTTGTTGTCTTGCACCTCGCGCTTGCCTCGAGTTCGTCCGCTTCGTAGCTCCCCCAACCCGACCCGCTCCGTTCCAGGTACACTTTTAACCGAGTCCTTAGGTTGAAAGGGTTAAGTCGATCGAGGGTGAAATAGCCTCAAAAGCGTTTATTTGTTTGTTTTTGTTGTTTGTTTACAAAAACTGCTGTGAGGTTCAGTTGTGGATACAGTGAGCCTTCACGGACCGACCGACGACTGGCGTCCTCCGCTAAACTGAAGATGTACTGATGCCTTGCCCCGCTCCCTACATTAGAGCAAGAGCCAGTAAATTAAGTCCCGCCCACGCGACTGTGACTGACGGGAGACTTTGGCCAATCAGCAAGAGGAAAAGACGCTGAGCGGGTGGGGCTCCGAGGGTGATAACCACTGTAAAAAATGACACATTTTCAAGAGTTTTTCAAGACCTTTTTTATGTGTCTTGAAAAGATTTACTTTAACACACCCGCCCTCTACTAATTATGCACAGTTTAAATGGACAAGATCAGAACAGACACGATCGACATATATATATATATATATATATATATATATATATAGAGAGAGAGAGAGAGAGAGAGAGAGAGAGATAGATAGATAGATAGAGAGAGAGAGAGAGAGAGAAAGAGAGAGAGAGAGGGAGAGGACACAGGTCACTGAATGATTTCAAGAGACTGTGCAAAGAGAAATGGTCGAAGATCCTTCTTCCTGTATGCTATTCTCCCATCCTGTGAACTTTATATGAAAATATTAGATGCTGGTTTCCAGGAGGGTGTGTATTAATTGTGGCACACAGGATTTGATATAAAAATAATTATTTTCTTAACATGCATTTTTTAATGCACTTGAATTAATGGTTGTATGCTCCTACCCCCTCCATGTTGCACTTTGTAATTATTTTTTCAAGGTCCCCCTCTTCCACTGTATTCCTTAATAATAAAATAATATTTAAAAAAATAATGAATCCATATTCTATCCTGCCATTTTCTATAGAGCACGTCTTTAGGTTTGCAATAGCAGCCGTACACATGTAGAATAAGCAGAAAATGTAAAACAGACGCATGGTGGCTTACTACTACGTTGATCCCAATGCTTCTGGTCCAGGGACTGTAAGGGATTAAGGGTGACAAGCAAACTGGCTTAGAAGATTTCTTGGCAAGAACAATTGTTGGGGGTGAAGAGGTGAGCTTGGACTCAGATTGGAAGGGACAAGGTAATGCATGGGTATATAGGGCTCAGGAGTTGTGGAGCAGTACGACTTGAGAAGGCCACACAACAAGAAGTGAAAGATTAGTGAGGACACAAAATTTGCATTACTGAAAAGATATATTTAGATCTATACATTGGCAATGTTTATTTCCACTCCATACATAGTGTATGAAGCCTCTCCCTTTAATTGCATCATTATCTTGACTTGGAGATGGCCTTGTACAGAACCCTTTGCATTATTTAGTAATAAATTAGTGGTGCTCTTTTGAAGTGCCCCACAGACTGTAGAGTATATATGCTGAGAACATCCCAGCTTCTTTTCAATCACAATTGCACCTACTTGACAGAGACGGTCATCATTGTTTCTCTTTCATGTCAGGTCTACAATATCGCTGTTATTAAAAAAAAAAGAAAAAAAAAGAAAATTGAAAACACTTTATTGCTCATTCTTTAGTCAGGTACGGGCTGTTGGTATTTATTATTTGAATATATCTGAGGCGGTGCCCTGAAAATCTATTTGCAGGATCATATATTTTTGATCTTTTATTCCAAAAAAAAAAAACAGAGCGAAGTTAATTTTTTTTTTTTTTTTTGCTTGAACAGGATGAACATTTTCCAAAAGCTAAACTTTACTTGATTTCCCATTGTTATTACGATGTCTTTCTTCATACTTCAGGTATTTGCCTAAAATTGACTTTCATCCATCCATCCATTTTGAATGATGTGTTCAGGGTCAAAGAATGCTACAGCCGATCCCAACTGACTTTGGGCAAAAGGTGCACGATACAGACGACCATTTACACTCAGACCAACAAAGAGTGGGAAGTGAAACGACACTGCCTGCATCGAACTCAAGCGAATAAACCATGATACCATCAGTCACGCAAAGGTGACTGACAGTAAATAGCTATAAGATCTGCGATGGTTTTAGTCCACAGGACTATACTGAATGAAAGGTGTTATTATCATCATCATCATCATCATCTTATATTTTGAAACTATTTGTCCTTTGAGCCAACTGCAGCTCTGGTAAAAACTGACAGTTTCCCAACGTTTAAGATTTTCCTAAACCATTTTCATCAATGTATTGCTAATGAGATAAGCTACATTTTATCATGATATTTTATCTGCTAATAACTCCACCTCACTCTTTTTTCCACATATACGATTCCAATGTTTAGCAGGTTGCATTGATGCTATAATATCTTTTCGATATAGGATTTTCTTTCCATCTTCTGATTGGCTAAAATGTGCTTGTGGTTGGTGATTATACAGTCAACAATTGTTTTGGAATTCACTTCAAAGCTTTTTTGTTTAATGCTGTCTTGGGTTGCTGAAGTTTTTTTTTTTTTTTTTAACCTGGAGGAATGGAAACATCGATTTGATTTTTAGTCAGCACTGCTACAAGGCCGCAATCCCTCCAATTCCCTCTACAGAAAGACATTTTGAAACATGCACATGCACACTTTCTTTGATGAATGTCCTGCAATATACTCAAATGCACACAATCAAGGTCTTCTTCAATTTACATGAATCTATCTGTCATTTTCTTTCCACTCATGTTGGTGCAAATTAGTTTTGTGGGCCCACATTTTCCCTCCAGCTCCACTGGGAGACGCAAATATTTTATTAGTCTTATGGGTGTTTCCATATGAAGAAATTATGCTTGGCCTACTGATCCCCCCTATGTGGGTCACTTGGCATTATGTGGGAGAGCTGCGGCACACCTTATAATGGCTCATTTCACACCCTCTGAATTGGTGTGTACCCCCACTAGAGGCATGGCAAACAGACTCAAAGTTGGCCTCCAAAAAGTGTTTTGGTTTCAGGACGGAAGCCAATGTGTGGACTGATTGAAACAGCACATTGAGGTTTCCGCCTCACCTGGGATGGTCCTGGTGCTCCAGATGGCAAATAGACCAATTCGGCACCTCCCCTCCCACACACACAGACACGAAGCGAACCCCCCCTCCCAAAGGTTCAAGTAACCACCACCTGCTCCTGGCTGGGACCATTGCTCACTGGTGCACCTAATGTGGGCTGACATGTTACCAAGCTGAGAGCAGCCCACCAGGCTGGGATAGAACAAGGTAAGCCACAACATGAATCAGTTCACCTTTTACGCGCAACATTTGTCTTTTGGATGTCTATAGCAGTCGCTCTGAGGCATGGAGAAAATAAAATGCAGCCTTATCAAATTTGCCGCTTTCAAATGACAGAGTCTTTGTATGCTCAAAAGGGTGCCACAATGCATGCTGTGAAATACGTTGCTTCTCCATCGCTATAACACATTTACCTTTGCTCACATTAAGGACAAGATAAAGTGAAATAAGGGCTGCTTGAAAAGGACTAAAAGAGATTTTTTTTCACAGTTTGTGGAACAGTGTTAACTACACAATACAAAATAGTGTCATGAGCATAAAAAAAAAATAAATAAAACTTATTCAGTGGTGATACTATGTCAGTAATATCAAGTGTAAAAACCACTGGACCCAGAATTGACCTCTGAGGGTCACCTTAGTTTCTATCATACCGATAATTCAGGAACAAGTTACAAACATTTCTAACACAGTCAAGCAGTAATAAATTAGTCTTCTGTTTACATTTGCCTTGTTTGTTCATTTTCTGTGTGTGCAATCTCCTGTCTACTTATTTATTTATTTTATTTTATTTTACATGATTTTGTTTTAATCCCATAGTTGGGTACTGTTTTGGGTAAACAGGATTATTTTTCTAAATAATTGTTTTAAATATAATATTGACTAGGACAATGCATCTTAACCTGTAGCTGTGAAGAAAAACAATGTTATCTATCTTCGTTTGCAAAATTTTGTCAGAAGTAACATATTAAGTGAACTGTACAATGTTCATTGTAGTGACACAGCCTGTATTGGAGGGAAACAGAAGCATATCTTTATGCAGTGTATTTTGGTATTACAGAAATTTCACACTTTGAATTGAAGACATCTGGTGAAGCTAAGAAGTTTGCAAAGTGACATCTGGGCAAATATTTTTTTTTGCCAAGATTTTGCACACAAGTGAATCCAGTGTGATGATATTTTTTCTTTTCTTTTTTTTTGTGCATGTTGCTCTTCTGCTTTCTTTTTGGCAAAAAGCTCGAATCGTTCCCATTACCAATGAGTTTTACTGTAATATGGCGCTGATGAAAACTGCTTTCAAACCACAGCGACTGCACGGCTAGTGCAGCTTATTGCAAAGGTGTTAGTTAAGTCCAGCCATCCATGTGTAGCAACACATTTATGACCAATTTAAGGGCTGAGGCAGGAATAAGATTGAAGGTAAAAAATAAGCAACAGCACTGGTATGTATTGTGAAGCAAAGATAAAGGATAACAATGTAAGGAAGGGATATGCCAGTTGGCTGAAAAGCCTTCACAGCCCACCAGCCCAAAATGGATTTCTAGCGCCAGTTATGACACAGGGGGCTTCTCATGCAGACACCTGCGTGTATGCACCCTCCCACTGCGTCTGTAGTATAAATGACCTTTCCCTCCAATTTTGGCAACCATTAAGTGCCACAGAGAGCAACAGCCTCGCGGGTTGCCACACTGCAAGGAAGAGGCTGTCCGCCAAACACGAACACGTCCAAAAACACAGCATCAGTTTGAACGATTGTCTCAGTCGATCAAAGTTGGTTAAATGACAACAACTATGAAGATGAAGACAACAGAAAATGGCCTCTTGTTAACGTGAATGGCAACATTCCACAACCATTCAGTCCAAAACGTTTGGCTGCATAGTGGGCAGCTTTCCTCTGTCAATCTCAAACTGAAAAATAAATGAAAGGGAATCAGGTTTAAGTCAAACAGGTATGTGAATCAAACAATGTATTTTAAACAGTCCTCTTCGTTATGCTTTTCACTTTTTGACATCATGAGACCAAGATGACACCTACACATTTATCCACTGAACCTCACCATTTCAAGACTGCTAGGGGAATTTTCTTTTCGGCTTAGTGGTCAGAGCTCAGAGCGTCATTGAAGGTTGCAACAAAAATACAGAAAGACTGGAAGCATTTAGGAAAATCAATGAACCTTGACTTTTCGGATAAGCATTAATCTGAAGGTTGTGCTATCATGGCGGCACATGCGAAGAAAAAAACAAATTTAGCAACCATAAACTCAATATGCATATATATATTCAGATCTGTTTATTTAACTTGTTCCACATATAAATTAGCAGAGGTGGGTTTAAGTCAAAACCTTCAAGTTTCAAGAAAGTCACTGTGGACAAAAAAAAAAATCAACTCAAATTGTGTCGCCACCAAATTTCAAGCAATTCAATCCAAGAAATCATGTAGCCCAAACAAGTCATTATACATATTGGAGTGCTACATTATGACATCATAATTATAATTTTAGCCCCCAAAATTAAATTGATACAGAAAAACTACATTTGATCTCTAAAAAGTAAACAACTTGAAAGTATGAAATAAATGTATACATATTTGACATTTTGAGACGTATCTAACAGAGATATTAAATATAAACATTTCCATTGAGTGAAGGTGTTCTCACTTAAAAGTACAACTGGCACGAACTTCCGTGTACATTCAATGAGCCACTGGTACGCTTAACTGTCAAGTGGTTGTTTGTCTCTATATGTTCCCAGTGATTGACTTGCGACCAGTCCAGGTTCCAATCTGCTTTTTACGCAATGTCAACTGGGATGAGCTCTGGTACAAAAACAGATGGAATTCTTACTTCTTTTTTTTTTTTTAAATCCATATTTTTTATTTATTCCACAACTGTTGCCTTGTTATTTATGGCAAAAAAAAAACTCAATCTGTATATACGTTGTATATGTTCTACTATGTTAGTATCTATCATGTGCAAGCTGTTCATACCAATTGCCCCGTCTCATGGAATTAATAAACTTGTCTGTATACAAATCTGAATCTCCCAGCATTCCCAAATGTAGCATGGCTGCATTTAATTAGCAAGAAAATGCGATGGATGCACATTCAACCATACCGTCAGGACTCTGTAAATGGAGCCTTTGTCATTTCTTAGCATTTTTGCTGTCCACATAATCCACAAATAACTATGTTTTTAATAGGGGATGTGCTTTTTGGCAGGTTGGCTGTCATCTACCAAAATTAGTAACCCAATGGTTGTTTTGCCAAGAAGACATCCACATGGACGATTTTAGTGTGGAGTCAAAACAGGCCAAAGCTATGATAAAAGTATTCCCTTCAAAAGGATCTTTTGTAAAAATTTCACTGGGATTGTGTGCCCGCCAAATTTGACAACCTGCTATTTTGCCAAAATACCCTCACGCACATTGAAATAGCAAAGCAGAGCCAAAACCTGCCCAAATGACTATAGATGATCAGGCAGATATATGGATTTTCACTTTCGCAACAACTACAATGACAATTGTGGTATGTGTACTGGTGATAATTTGGGAACATGCAGTAAATGCACTTTATAGGTGCGATTCAGCGGAATTAAGATTCAATCTGAGACGGCTGTAGATTTTATCCTATTTATTTATGCAACATATAAAAACTCTTCAAAGCCCACATTTTTCAAGTTAATTAAATAAAAAAAAAAAAAAAAAAAATCATCAGCAACATCAAATCGATTTATACCGCGTGCGATACCTTCAATTCATTCAACATCTTGACACATGGAGCGCAATAAGATTCAAGGATGGAAAAATTTGAAAATATATCGATTCAATGCCGTTCGTCAAGCCAAAACCAATTTTACCGTTCGAAATTTTGATTACACTGCTAAGCATTGAGGAATACATGAAAGGAGCTCACCTTTCAGGATTTCTGGTTGTCTATTTCTTTTGGGGATGTCTTTCAGGCAGACAACTCCTCGCCAATGACATGATTTAGCCAATCAAATGGTTTATTCAAAGCAGCTTTACAAGTGGATGGAGTGGGTGTTTGGTGCATGGGTAGGGGGATAGCATGGAAATTGACTCTGACTGCAGAAAGTGCAACTCTCCAAAATAATAACAGCAACTTTGGAAAATGTTCTCCGAGACTCACCAAGATGACACCCACTAAACTCTACATGCAGGTCAGCTATGACACCAGTTTACATGGCAACGGAGCTGAACCACACACTGCATGAAAAAAGATACACATATCTCCATTTCCTCTCGCCTGAATGCAGCCAAAAATTCAGCCCAGCTGCCAACTCACATTGAATATGCTTTAAAAAAAAAAAAAAGTCTGCACAGTAGTAATCACAAGTCGAGGACACTCTTGATTCAATCACAAGTAATTACAACGCAACTTATGCTAAGTTTAAGCATTATAAAATCAACTTGACTAATGGAAAACAGTTGCACATATCACTGCAGTTAAACTTGGGAAATTACACCATACCCCGATTCAATAGAAACGTGAGTGCGTGTGTGTGTGTGTGCGGGGGTGTGTAGGCAGGTAAGTAACAATTTAAAACCATACATTTGAAAAGTAAAAGGTCAGAACTCCACTTTCTGCATGTTTTCTTGCCGGCGAAATGTCACATTATGCACTGCTGGTTATTCGGCGTAGCGCATGTTCCACGGAAATTGCAGAGACAATAACAACTGCGTCAGAGGCACGTCTATGATGATTCTGATATACTGCAGGTGGATTCATGTGGGCCCGCCTGCTGCAATTACTGAAATATAAACTCTTGGTCTACTTATTTTGAACAATAATAATGAGCTATGTGATGATAAACAATTTATTTTGTAGTCATTTTTTAAATACAAAACATCTAAAGCTGGGGGGGGAGGCTTGCAGCAGCTTTTGTTCCTCTGTTTAAAAGGAAGGTTGTCCTTTCATTTGTTTGCGCAGAATAATAAACAGCTAAAGAACAGCTTGATGTGACTGTTAGATAGCAATACATTTTAAATCAATTTTCCCCCTTCCTGTGTCTGTCTGTGTTTGGACTACATCGTACATTCAGCACTGGTCTGGAGGGATCTCGCCAGAACTGAATGCGCCAACTGTTTCCTGGCAGCCTGTAATAAATTATTAGCCAGTCCATTTAAGTAACATTTCCGCCTTAGATTGCCATATTCAGTTAAGCGGTGCCAGTGACGGCAAGGCAGTGGGAGTAAAGCTAAGATCAAGTGCTAAATGGGGGGCTCGCAGTGCTTTAATTTGCCGAGCACACTGTGATGTGAGGGCGGGGGGGAGGATGTGGGGAAGAAAAAAAAAAACAGGCTGAAAGAGAAAATTCTGAATGCAATATGATGAGCTGTTAGCGTATTTTTATGAAATTAAATGAATACAAATGGCGTTTTGATGTGTTATCGATAATGCAAGAGAAAAGACAATTTATCCTGTAGATATGCAAAAACACATAATGCAGCTCATGAAAGCAAGTCGCGTTGAAGTAATTTGTATCCATAAAAAAAATAAAAAGTATTATGATGGTCTAGGACACCTTAAGAGCACAAATTAATTTCAATGCAATAAGAATGAGAAAGATGGGCCTTTCGGGGGGGGGGTTGTGGTGTCCAGGAAAAAAAAAGTACCATGAAAGATAATTGAAAATAAATGTGAAAAAATAGCACTCTATGATATTAAATAAAATCATTGAAACTGTTGCCCCGATATTTTCATTAATTCAAAGAACATTGTCATGCTACTCTGCTCTGTGGACACCACAGCCATCTGGAGGCAGTATACTACAGACATATGCCTATCCTACACTGTCACACCTGAGCCCACCAAGCCACAGTAATTGCCATCATTTGCAGAGGATAATGAATATATGCTGCGAGTGTTGTTATATTCCCATGGTCAAAACCATCTTTCAATCAGAAATGGTTTTATGTGACCCTAAACATATTTTTGAATTTTTCTTTTCAAGTACATGAGTTTTTTTAAACAGACTTCTCTCTCCGCAGCCAATTCATCCATCTCTTCCTGGGAGACTCAGAGGCGTTCCCAAGACAGCTGGGTGACATAATCTCTCCAGCGTGTCCTGGGTCGCCCTCAAGGCCTCCTCCCTGTAGGAAATGCCCGGAACACCTCACCAGGGAGACATCCAGGTAGCATCCTGACCAGATGCCCGAGCCACCTCATCTGGCTCCTCACAATGCGGAAGAGCAGCGGCTCAACTCTCAACGCCTCCAGGATGACAGAGCTTCTCACCTTATCTTTAAGGGGGAGCCCCAACACCCTGTGGAGGAAACTCATTTCAGCCGTTTGTATCTGGGATCTTATTCTTTCTGTCACAACCCACAGCTCATGACCATAGGTGAGGGTAGGAACGTAGATCAAGCGGTAAATTTAGAGCTTTGCCGTATGGACTGATACAGAGTCCGCATCATTGCAGATGCTGGATCAAGCCTGTCGATGACATGCTCCATGCTCCCGTCACTCGTAAACAAGACCCCAAGATACTTAAACTCGTCCACTTGGGTAAGGATCTCGTCCCCGACCTGGAGAGGGCACTCTACCCTTTTCCAACTGAGGACGATGGTCGCAAATTTGGAGGAGCTGATTTTTATCCCAACTGCTTCTCACTTGACTGCGAACCCTTCCAGGAAGTGTTGAAGATCACGGTTTGAAGTAGCCAACAGCACCACATCATCTGCAAAACATTTTGTTATTATATCATTATTATTATTATTATTATTATTATTATTATTATTATTATTGTTATTATTATTAATATTGTTATTAAATCTTGATGTGCATTAAAAAAACAGAAAGTTTCAGAATCAGCTAAAAATATTATTTTTGAAAAGTTTACTTGCACCCCTGAATAAAAAATGTAATAAAAAGTTGACGAGTGCTAGTCTAAATGTTTTACGCCACTGTTTGTTTTCAAATATCTGTTGCTTAAAGGGTTAAAACCGCACAACTCAAACAACTTGTACATTGAGGCTCTTGTATTCCAAGGCACCACGGTACAAAGATAAACGCCGAATAAACTACCCACCACAGACAGAATACAATTGTCAGCAACCGACCAAATGAAAAACTGATAAGTAAATACTCGCAGACCAACGAGAGAACAAAGTCATCCAAAATTAATCTCTTAAAGCCAAGGTAATTCTTACAAAACTGGCAGACATCTCATGAACATCCATTCACAGCAATCAAATACTTTATTTAAATTCCTATTCACACTGTATTGTTATACATACATCAACAACACCAGTCAAGTAGATTGAAGTTCTATCTCAATATAAATACAATATTTCAATTTGCAACACAGTTAAAAAAAAAAAAAAGTGTTTTATACCAGAAACGTGAATTATAGCTGCGAGCAGCAGAATGACAAGTGCCATAATTTGTAATTTATTCCTAATATGAATGTGACTGCCCACAGCTGAGCTACCAAGTCGGGCCGGAGACATCTCACTCATGCAGAACCATATGACTATGCACACGCACGCACACGCACGCGCGCGCACAAACACACTTACACACGCACCCCCCCGCACGCACGCACACACACACAAATATAAACACTTAAAGAGCTTACTGAACCTCAGGAGAGCAACACTTGGGCAGATTTTGGAATGATTCAGTCGTGGGGTCAGTCTTGCGCACACACATGCGCACACACACGCACGCACACACATACGAGTTGTAGCCTCTAGGTAAGGCAAGGCTCACGAAATTGAGTTCACGGTGGTCGCTTAGCAATGTTGAGCAGAGGGTGTGCTATCAGGCCAAATTGTTCCGGTTCCTCTTGGCTCCCCTCAATTCCGTCTGAGTGTTCAGAGGTGGAACGACGGCACACTGATCTGGCAGCACTGACATTTAGAAAGGCGGAAAAGAAAAATAAAAGACAGAAAGTACGAATTTATCTGCGCTCAGGGTAAAAAAAAATAATAATAATAATAATAACACACACTGTACTACGCAAAAGCTGAGCTCTTTTCTATAATTTTGCTGTTGGAATTCAGTTCATCTCTCAGGCTGCAGGAGCGAGTGTAGTGAAAGGGCCAATTTGGCAGCAGATCGTCCTCATATTAAAGCACCCAACCAAAAATGGCACAGTTTGATTTTTCAGCTCGCAGGGACAATGTGAAATAACAAGTCTGTCCAATTCAACCTAAATAACTAAATAACAACAACAACAAAAAACTTTCTGTGTCCCTCTCTAGAATGTCATTTATCACACAAGCAGTCAAGAGCAAGTTGGAGGGAATGAGGAATACAATTGCAGAGTAAAGACGACTACAGATTGTCATGTGTGATTTATTTATTTATTTTTAATACCATCTAAATTCTCCTGGATTACTTAGCAACTAATTACAGTTGTTCCAGTATTCAATTTCAATCTGGGGGGGAATAAACATTGTTTGAGTACTTTATGCACAGTTCGTTGTTTTCTTAGTGTTTTGAAAGTAATTTTGACCTTGATTCAGCAGCTTTAGTAACTACGGAGCCCCCCAGGGGACATCGGGAAAAAAATTAAGATTGCATTATAATGCACTAATTTGCAATATATTGCAATTGTTAAGGCAAAAAAAAAAAAAACGCAATACTATTACATTATAATGCAATACTAATTGCAATATAACGCAATTAGTTTTCCTTTTTTATTGCGTTATATTGCGATGCAAAATAATATATGCAATATAATGCAATGTTGTTTTACGAGGGAAAGACGTACACTTCCGGGTCCTAGACTTGTACAGTGGCGATGTTGCGAGCATGGATGCCGGGTTGGAGACATTTTTGCGGTCGAGATGTGTTCTAGAAGAGGACATCCTTCGCATACAAAGGGATAAGGTATGTACTACTAATTGTTATCGGTTAGTGAACAAAACGAAGTTGTTATAAATTTAAGTTCACATTGGTTTTCAACAGCATCTGCAGTGTAAACTCTAAAGGTTTTCGTCCGCTAGGTAAATCGCCCGAATACATCTCTGGACTGTTGACCCCAAACAATAACACTCCAGATATCAATTAAAAACGGAAGATGTGCTGATTATATTGCTGGTTAACACCATTGTGTTTTTTGTTTCCTTCATTATCTAACGTTGCAAGATATGCAGCTTCGTAGAAATATAGCGAATCTGAAGCTGCCGTCGTTGTGCCGTATTTTTCGTGCATTTAGCCATTGCTAAATTGTGCATGTACTTAATTAGTGATTGATAAATCGTCGGGTGGCATGGCACAGTGATCGTCTCCCCGCCGAGAGATTGTGGGTTCGATACCCTGCCATTGTAACCATGTCAAAGTATGCTTGAGCAAGATATGAACCTCTCGTTACTGCAGATGCTCCATCGTCCGTCGATAAATGAGGGTCACTGTGAAGCGCTATGCACGTGAATTACCATTTACCAATGTTCCTTAGCTAACAGGGAATACATTTAAAATATTTATTTTAAGACTGGATGATATATTCTACACCTGCTAGTTTGAGAATTTGCTTAAATGTTGTGTTGGTGAAGAGCGAGAGCCGATTTGGGATTGTTATTAATATATTTGGTACTTTTTGCTTTTCCAGATTGACACAACTGTGTTACTTCTCATGGCTGATGATGAAATCCAAAAATATATTCCATCCTATGGAGATCGTGTAGCTGTTTTGTCATACTGCCACCAACACTGACAAAGAAGCTCTCCTAGAACGATTACGAAGCAAAATTGGCTCAACAAAGAAGAAACGATGGGGGACAAATGAGTATTGTGAGAGAAGAAGAACAGATATGTCTAGAAAAGGAAATGAATCAGCAACAAAAAAGACAAGAAAAATTGAAATTGGATGGTTTAATTTTGTTGGAAATGAATACAAGCAAGTTAGAGCAAAGAGTGGGGGAGGAACAAGGCAGCTCAGTGTTTCAAAATAAACTACAGTTGAACAGATATTGAAAATAGGGACGGATTTATTTTTTCCACAAAACGTCTCAACGAAAGGGAAAGCTGAGGACTACACTTTTGAAATTTGTGACTTTAAAAGAACAAAACTTTGTCTTAATGCGACAGTAGGCCAGCTCTATGATGAGACCAAACTTGGAATACTTCGCTTTTACATTTGCACCAAAGAAGTATCTGAACAGTTCCTGTCTGAAAACCCGAGCTCATCAAGGGAGGCTCCAAACTCACCACCAAACACCTCAGGAAATCGTCAGAGCACCTCAGCCATTTACCAAAGCTCACCCCTAAACACGTAGTCACTGATGGTGTAGTGGTACACTCGCCCGTGTTGTGTGCGGGCAGCGTGGGTTCGGTTCCCACTCAGTCACGGCGTCTATGTCTACCCTGTGACTGGCTGGCAACAGTTCAGGGCCGCCGCGCCGGATCATCACGTTGTCGTCGTGCGGTGGCAGAGTACCCATACGGGGAAACCAAGAATGATCCAAAAACCCGGCGTCCGAACCGAAACTCTGTTTCGCTCCCGGACCCACACCTCTATGAATAGAGGTGTAGCCATACGAAACTTACTTACCCCTAAACACTTCAGGAAATCTCTCAAGCTCACCTACAAGCTCCTCAGTGAGGTTTCCCAACTCGCTCCCAAGTTCCTCACGTTCAACAGACAGTGAATTTGCCTCATTTTATTGTCATTACTGAGTAACAATTGTGGTTTTGGTGGAGGATTGTGTTTGGTTGACTTGAGAAGTCTCACCTTTATTGTGTTTTTGTCTGTAGCAAAATGGTGATTTTCAAATTCTGAACGAAAGTTGGAGAACGTGAAAGAGTATCATGCCTCAAATACAGTAATAGCGACTTTTTATTCTTCATTGTGGGGTGGATCTGAAACAAATGAATTTAATTTGTGCAATTTGTTTTGACACAGATGGAGAAACTACATTTGAATGGGATCCAGAGCTTTCAGAGCTGTTATTGTTATGAATGTCCTCCATGGTGAAAGTGCCATTATGGCAAGTAAAATTGGTGACTGATAGAAAAGTATGTTGTAATGTATTGTTGAAATCTAATGTTATTATTCTCTCTCTCTCTCTCTGTATGTGTGCATATACATACACACATTCTGTATATAGAGATACAGAGCGAGAGAACGATGTATATATATTTATTTTTTTATTTTTATTTTTCTAGAGTCCTCCCCATGTGAATTTTCCAAATTCCAAATGAAAATCATGCAACTGCAGCCAATGTCACAAATGTTCCTGAAGGCGCACAAGTATGACCTTGACATATCTCTGTTAATGCTTGTCATTAAATTAGTTTTTAAAAAATAATTACTTATAAAAATACAAGATCCACCTAAACTCTGCTTGCCAACTAAAAAAAAGTCTCTGTGCATACTAGTTTTCACTTCCGTACCCTTCTTTCAAAGCTGCTGTTCTGATATTGCAAAATACACAATTTGTTCAACCCCAAAAATTCACATTATTAAATGTTCTAAGCAACTTCACTAGTTTAAGCATGACATAGTGGTTCATGTTACATTTGGGGAATATAAGTTAAGCAGCACCTGTTTTTACCCATCTCAGGGGGCGGCCATTTTCTCACTTACGTTGGCTGAAAATGACATTGCAGTTGCTCAGTTAACAACCAATCACTGCTCACCTGTTTTCTGAAGCTGAGCCATGATTGGTTGTCATCTGAGCACGGAGCAGCTGTGATGTCATTTTCAATTGACAGCAACAAAATGGCCGCCCCCTGAAGTGCACAAAAACGGGTGGATTTTACTACTTAACCAATCTTCTACAAACACAATAATAATCAGAATGTCATGCTTTGACTAGTGGGCGTGCATAGAACATATTCTTTGAAAGAAAATGTTTGGATTGACCTAGCCTTTAACGGCAAGATTGTTATGATTTCTGATTTTGATGAATCAGTTGTTTCTCTCGAGTCAGTCCATTTACTCACCTGTATTAAACCCATGAAGCAAAACTGCAGAAGGTTTTTGTCCAAAAAGCCAACATTGAATGATCCGTTATCTCGGAGATCAGCAAATAGTGATATCCAAAATATTCCGCACATTATATTCGAAGAAACCCCCACCAGTACTCGATCCTCTGATTCGCCGTACTTGCGCCTTCCAAGTAGCTGTCCATGTTGATTTCTGTTGGAATCGGCACCAAAAACCGTTGAAATTCTCTGACATGGCAGTTCTCTGTCCCAAGGTCGCCTCTGACGATTCTCGGGCACCCTCCAAGACATTGTACAACTTCCACATAATAGCCTCCGATAAGTTTCAGATTGCTACTCGTTGTGTAGGCATTAAGCCACATAATTTTTCTAGAAAAGCCATCAATACAACCATTGATACAAATGCCATAGGGTTTCAGTTTGTCATAAGAGTCCATATGCCAAATAAAATTAGGTCCTCTGGAAAAGTAATTTCGTCTTCGAGGTCTTCTTGCTTGCCGGTGCGATACGCCACTGGGATCCAACTCCCTTTGTACCATGCGCACATCTTCTTTTCTGACACGTAGACCATTTGCTCTGCACTTGGCGTACATCCATCTGTATCCATGAAGCTGTCCCGAACCTTTAAGTTGATTACTTATGAATTCAACCAATACTGCGAGGTCAGAGAAGTGCTTGCGTCGTGAGTGTCCTCTGTCGCGCAAAATTCTCTTAAGTTGTCTTTCGCTAATAATAACTCCATGCCGATTGGCTAGCACTGCTGTTAAGTCTTTGTATCTTAAACCCAAATCGAAATAAAAGTCAGTCAAATTCCCCCATTGATGCTCCATGTTGACCGTAGTGTTGATGGTAGACAAGGCAACCCGGAAGTGGAATCTCTCGTATGATAGCCAAGGCAACCCGGAAGTGGAATCTCTCATTCCGTCACAAATGATTGGAATTTTTTTGCAATATTAAAAAAACTCATTGCATTATAACGCAAAGCTATTGCGTTATATTGCAATAGTATTGCATTTTAACGCAATTAGTATTTCAATATAACGCAATAGTATTGCGTTTTTTTGCATTAACTTTTGCAATATATTGCAAATTATTGCATTATAACGCAATCTTAATTTATTTCCCCGATGTCCCCTGGGAAACTCATTGCAATATAACGCAAAGCTATTGCGTTATATTGTAATAGTATTGCATTTTAACGCAATTAGTATTTCAATATAACACAATAGTATTGCGTTTTTTTGCATTAACTTTTGCAATATATTGCAAATTATTGCATTATGACAAAAAATTCCAAAAGTGGCGATGAAAGCGAGACAATAATATATTATTTTTTCTATTCATCCATTTTTTTATGTGATGTAGAGCCTTTCCCAGTTGACCAACCACTATCATCTGTCAGGATCGATCGCCGGTGGGCGAGGAGGGGGGTGGACCCAAAATGCGAGGAAGCAGGGATAAGGGTAACTTAAAGGGAATTTATTTACAAAACAAAACCAAAAGGCAAACAAGGTACTAGGACAAACAAACGTGGCAGGGTGCAAAATAACAAAGTCGAACTAAACGTGACTAAACAGAACAAAAACCGAGGAACAAAGACAGTGACAAAAACTAGGGACAAGAGCGGGAGCAAGAGCGGGAGCAAGAGCGGGAGCAAGAGCGGGAGCGGGAGCAAGAGCGGGAGCAAGAGCGGGAGCAAGAGCGGGAGCAAGAGCGGGAGCAAGAGCGGGAGCAAGAGCGGGAGCAAGAGCGTGAACGAGATCAGGGAGCGGTCGTGACAGTCCAAATGGAGCAATGCACCGACAATGATTTGTATGAGTGAGGTGTTCAAATACTCCAGTAATTAAGTGAGCAGATGGGGATCAGGTGTGTGACGGTAACGGGGATCAGGTGCGTGGCTGGTGAGGAACGAGTGCTGAGGGGAAACGCCCCACTCAGCTGACAAAACAAACACACATGGCATGGGACAAGGAACGTGACAAAAACAATAACAAAAACACCTGACATGACCGACACGGGTCATGACATCATCAAAATTTAGTCAAATAAAATGTTGAACAATATTCAATCAAAATATATATTTTTTTAATATTGCTACTTAATACATAAACGGATTGGTACAATCTGAAGTGTGATTAAGAAATGTTATTAAAAGCTGCATTTAGAACTATTTTACAAGTTTAGGTTTTCAAATAAAAGCTCAAAACTGATCCACATACAAGATTTGTATTAGTTTTACTTGCAAGTGAATTTCAGAAATATGCAATCCATCTACTATGTACAACTATATCATTTCAGTGAGCATGAGTGCCTCACTTGTTATGTTTGATCTTCTTGTGCAATGTAAGTTGGAATTTAAAATCAGACTGCGTATACCCTGCTTTAAAAGACTGACCTTGTTTATCTTCTCCATTTGTTGCTGCTGACTAAGACAAGTAGCTACAGGGATTCTAAGAACAAATGTAGACAACTTGACCTATTTTCTCCTTCAACACAAATGCATTTAGCCTTGACATAATCATTCAAGTCAATATTGTCATCCGTTGGAATTATCTTGCAGTTCGGGTTTGTGGCAAAGTCGGCTTTTTATTCGTCATTTGACATGGTTGCATGCATGCAAAATGGTTTGCTGTTTCGGCCTCTGCCCTTGCAAATGAGTTTCCATAAGAGGATAAAGGAAGAATGTCTTTTCTGTATTTGCTACTTAAAGACGACACTGTAACCTTAGACTGTGACAGTAATTGTTGTTACATTCGTACATTTGAAAGTTTTACAGAAAGTAGAGCTACATAATTTCCTGGCTACACGGCAAATGAGAAAATGTCATATTCTGCAAAACAAATATTAAAAGTGGACATTACAGAGAAAAATATTGTCTTCTTTGGAAAATGTGTTCGTGAACGAGCCATTCTGCACTTGCCTGTTGTAAAAAGTCAGGCTAATTAACATATTACCCACCCCAACAACGAACTTCTCCACCAATAATGTCAGGTTTTGCCGTTCGGCGAAGAGGTGGGTGGACCCAAAGAGCGAGGAAGCAGGAGAAGGGTAAACTAAGGGAGTTTATTAAATAAATCTAACGAGGACAAATAACATGGCGTGGACAAACAAACGTGGCAGGGTGCAAAATGACTATGACGAACTAAACTTGACTAAACAGAACAAAAACCGAGGAACGAAGACAGTGACAAAAACTAGGGACAAGAGCGGGAGCAAGAGCGGGAGCAAGAGCGGGAGCAAGAGCGGGAGCAAGAGCGGGAGCAAGAGCGGGAGCAAGAGCGGGAGCAAGAGCGGGAGCGAAGCGAGAACATGAGCGTGAACGAGATCAGGGAGCGGTCGTGACAGTCTAAATGAAGCAGCAGGAGTAATGTTCCGACAATGGGTTGTCGGAGTGAGGTGTTTAAATAGTCCAGTCAATAGGGGAGCAGATGGGAATCAGGTGTGTTGATGATAACGGGGAACAGGTGCGTGGCTGGTGAGACAGAGTGCTGGGGGGAAACGCCCTACTCAGCTGACAAACATAAACAAAAGTGCACATGGTAGGAAAGTGACAAAAACAATAACAAAAGCACATGCAGACGAAAACAATGACAAAAACCCCTGTCATGCCCAACGCGGATCATGACAAATAACTTGGCAGGGCGAACTTTCACAGCGTATTAAACAGAAGCACTATTTTGTCAAAGCCAAAAGGTGCCGCAGTGTTGACACAGACTAGCAAACAACGTTCCTAGCATTAGCTTCTAATTATAATTTCGTAAAGCTATTCGGCTACATTATCTAGGTTGTATTTATGTTTGGCAAGGTTGTTAGACACACGGCTAAATTAATTGACAAATGTTATTTGAATGCTTGGTGATGTAATAATGAATCCACCTGTGACGATGCAATGGAATCTCTCTGGGCATTAGCTACTATCACAGAATTAGCATCTTCAAAATGAGAAGTACTTCATCGATCCTTGAAGTTGTTGGCTGGGTGGGGTTCTAGGAGAGGAGGTGGGGGTGAGGGGGTCCATTTGGTGACATGTCTATACGTCACAAAAATGCCTTCATTTTCTTGGGGGACTCACTTGTTTTTTCATCGCCACATAAACCCACTGCCGAGAATGAAAATCCATCAATCCCTTCATTTTCCATGTTGTTTATTCTGTTCATGGTCACAGGAAAGCTTAATTAGTGTGAGCGGAAGGGTACAACCTGGACTGATGGCCTGTTACGGCAAAGCCAGAGCCTTCTTGCTGTAGGTGTCAATGCTATTGTACAAGTGTAGCAGTCATTCACAACGGACAAATGCACCGCTTCCTTTCCTTTTTTTTTTTTTCCAAATTTGACAACCACAACATAAGCACCACTTCAGCTCCGCTTCCAACCATTTGCTCCATTCTATCCTGCCAATGGTTGTCTCGGGTCTATCCAGTCTCCCATACAAATCTTTCCATACTCCTGACCAGAATGAAAACAACAACTTATACTCTGAACTCCTTTGCTTCACTCTTTGTCAAGATCTTTCTCCCCACTCTTTCTCCATGATTAATTAGAACAATAAACTCCTCCATGCCTACTGGGCATGATTCTCTGAAATTAGCTTGCCGACTCTAAAAAAAAAAATACAGATTTAACTACAAAACTCAGAGCAACTTTAAACTCATTTCCGACCTTCGTCTAAATTCTTGGAGAGTTCTGGAGCCTCACCACACAATGACACATTCTCCAGCTTCATCACTTTTTAATTAGTATTCTATTGAAACGCCTGCACTGAAACAGCCCTCCCCAAAAACACAACCAACTCATCTTTTCTGATGCCAAAAACCTCAACTTTCTAATCATCCTCTATTGCCAAACCAATTCAAAATCACGAACAGGGCCCTGTACTGGTTCAAATCAGATCTTTTTGACAGTCATCAACTCACCTGTGGATATAACCTCAAAGCCCCAAATATCTCCCTTCCCCAAGGTCTCTCCCAAAAGTTTAGAACACCGCGAACTCCTCGAATCCTTTAACCAAAGCCGAGGGCATCCCGATCTGGATCTCCACCAACGCAATTTCTGACACTGCTCACTCAACCCTGTCAAACTGTAGCTTTGAAATCCTGGCTTTAAACCAATTTAGTCCAATTGCAAGCGGCAAATTACAAATCATTACCAAAAACACTTACAGAATACATGGATAACTTCACCTCGGCTCATAATTTTCAACCCGACTTTCTCCTTGGTCAAGCATGTCAAACGCCAAAGATGGTCTTTCCCATCTTAAGACGACTGAACTACTGCAGCAGTCTCCAAATGAATGTTAATGCATTATGAACCTTGCTAATGCTAATTTCCTTTTCTCCTTCCATCAGGACCAAACACAAATCCAGAGTAGACAGCGCCCATCAATCTGGAATGCACTCTCTACACCAAAGGTGTCAAACTCACATCCTCCATGGCCGGTATCCTGCATGTTTTATGTTTCCCTCCTCTGACACAACTGATGAAATGATCAGCTCATCAGCAAGCTCTGCAGCTTCTTGATAACGATTGAAGATTGGAGTTTGACATCGGGGCTCTACAACCATCTTTAATGCGCCCCCCACCGACTCCCATAAAAAACACTGAACACTGATCGTGTTGAACACAAATTTCGACTATTGACAGTTTCTTCTAGTCTTTAATTTTTCTTCTTCCTCTCAACCTTTAAGGTCTTTCGGTGTGTGCACTGTAAAAGTGCTACATACGTGTCATTTATTCTTGTTATTGATACACTGGTCAACAGCAAAATTGAATCAGAGATGGCTTTATATGTCCCTAAAGATATTAAAAAGTGTCCATGCATGATGATGTTGTGGGAGCGAGGCTCACGGCATAGATTTCATAATTGATACATAAGCAATGCTATTTTAGGAGGGAGGAGAAGAAAAGACTTCCGGGTTTGGAGCTTTAAGAGTACAGCGGCACTGGCATGAGCATGGATGGTGTTTTGGAAAACTTTTTTACGCTCCCAGACAAGGACACATTTTGCCTGCAAAGGGATAAGTTACGTACTTAATGTTAACAGTTAGATAACACCAGTCGTCAGTGAAATGAGCGTCCTGTGGTGTAGTCGATGGAATTGCATGTGTCGAACCACTAGAGGGCAGACAATGACTTTGAGTACAATGTAACTACAGAGAAAGCACATGAAAAAGAAAAAAAAACATCCGCCCTGTCCCTTTCCTGGGACAGAATGCCCTAAAGCACTTGAGTTACTGCTCAACATTGACATCAACAACGCCCCTGTCTACCAGTGCAGCCAACAGAGACTGATCATTCATTAATGAACACATTACGCATATGCAAATGAAATTGTTTGTTTTGGGATCAAAACCTCCAGTTGTTGCAATTATTGCGAGATGTAATGATACATGCATAGTGCAGTCAATTAACTCTGTGATTAATTGCCACGTGCATATCATAATACTCGCCCGTTGATTCTACGTCGCGATGAGACGAAAACCATCTTGGAAAAAAAGTAAGTGTGGATCCTCAGAAATGGTCTGTTCGCTGGATTTATTTATTTATGAGATGTGTTTGATCAGCAGTAAAAAAAATAATAATGTATTGTCACTTCATGAAATTTATGACGAGTAAGAAATATAGAGCATTCATTTTATACTTGTTAGGACTTTGAAGCCGTTGCCAAAAAGGAATCACTTCACACTGCTGCTCACAATACTCGCTTGTACGCGCACACACTCTCTTCCCAAAGGACCACTTGATGTGTTGCCATTCTAATGGGGAAAAAGGAAACGCCATTTTCCGAATAGGTTTACACACAAAGCTCACTGCGTAACATCGAAATATCATTCAGATTTGGACTGGAAATAATGCCTGGATGGACAAAAGTATTGAGACCCATAGCGTAATCAGCTAAGTAATCAATCGGTAAGTGTCCCTTAGATAGCATATTTTATGACAGGTCATTGATGATTATTTGATGATTATTTTATGAGTGAAGTGTTTATATAAATTTTTTTGTGATGTGAATTTCTCTCTCAATGGTCTGAATTTCTGTACGTGAGCAAGCGTTCATATTGCAAAATAATGCTGTTCCAAAACGCCAACAGCATCTCTGATGGTAGAAACCAGCTAATGAATTCATTTTTTTTCTCAATTTTTATAATACATGATTAATCAATAATCACCAGAAATTCATATGTGAAATTATTTTGTTTTCACGTGTTATAATCATGAATAGAATTATGTGATTTTCATTGTTTTCCTTTGTCATTTTTTAATAATTTTCCTTTTCATTTGTTTTTTTTAGGTGAAAGGTAATCATTTTAAATGTGGAATAAGATGAGTTTCACAACATCATATAATACAGATGATAGCTATATTTGACGCTCACTCTTCCGCACATTCCAAACTAAATTCTCAGGGAGTTAACGACAAATCATTGACACAAGCATGTTTGAGGACAAACGTCACGGATGACAAGAACATACACGCCATTCTTAAAATCACTCTTATTTTTCATTTCAGAGACTAGATGAAACATTTGAAGCTATTTGTACATTACGATCACACACTCTCGTTTAATTGCAATATTGATGCTGTGGCGGCTTCTTTGTATGAGTTTGCTCTCCAGCTGCTCAGTTACAATCATCATTTTAATTTGATGTGCTCTCTGCAATATTCATGTTTCTGCAACACTATTTTAATTGATTTTGATCATGCATCTCATCATTTTCCTCATGTTGTTATTTGTACAGGCCTTCCCTGGCTCCAAAGTTTACAAAACAACATATGAGCAAATGTGTGTAAGCAACCATACCGTTAATGTTCCTTTACTTAGCATCGTCTTGAAAAAAAAATGAGCTGTTCAGAAAAATCATGAAACAGAATGACAAAATAGAGCACTCATTCTGCAGCGCACACACTTACAGCTTTTCTTTGTACTTGCACTCATGCTTTGTTTCGAATACCTTCATTATGGATTCAAATGTGCGTGCGCCCTTGTCCCCTGCAACGTCGAACAGCCTTGAATTAATAATGATCCTCTGTTTACTTGAGGTAAGATGTAGTTTTTGCATTCTGTCTTAAATACTCTGCACCACATTTCAGCTCAATATTCAGATTTTACAATCAGATCATACAATTTTTTTTTCCCCGCCGGTTCTGATTTGTACTTTACATTTAAACAAGAGCAATCATTCAGTTAGAGCAGAGCTGGAATTCTTTCCTGCAGCTGTCACAAGTTAGACTTCCACCCATCGCTCTAATCGCAATGTATGATTGACAGATGATCAGGACGTTGTCTGCCTTTTTCGTGCCGTAGACACAAATTGTCATGGATATCGCCAAGAGTTATTCTTGGTTTTATAAGCACATGTGATTAGCTCTACAGAACGTAAACATGTTTGCTGAAAAGCAGACAGCCTGATAAGACGGGACATTCCCACATTTTTTTAGATAATGTGTGCAGTCGTGATGGGCATGACAGTTCTTAAGTGAACTGAATTTATTAGAATCAGTTCATCAAAAAAAAAATAAAAAATGTTCGCGGAACAAGTCTCCTCCCCTCGGGTAATGTACCAACGAGAATGGCAGTACAGCACGTTTACTGACTGAATTGTTGGCGATTGGGAAATGACATCACGGTCAGTCATCGACTTGTTCGCGTACGGGAAAATGACATCACGTTCACTCATCAACTCGTTCGTGAATGGGAACTTAGCTCAATGATTCCATTGTGAATGACAATGGCATTCCGCTATGTTCAGTAAAATCTCTCCTACATCTGACGCTGGCTGCTGATTGGTTGTTTGCGATGATTGATGACATGCGTGTGGCTGAGTTCAAATCAACTGACAAAGAACAATTTTTTTAAGGAAGTGATTCATTCACTCACGTTCACTTTTTGAACGAATCGTTTAAGAATGCCCCAACTCAGTAACCTCAGAATTTGATTCATCTGAGAGACTGTGCACACAATTCAGAAGGTGCTGCTGTTTTGGTAAGCAACATAGTTCAAATCAGCTGAGCAAATAACTCAGTTAATAACTAGAGAATTGGTAATTACAGGCACAATACTGAAATTACAGAATTCGTTATTATAATTGAATAAAGGGTTCACTCCCAGGTGCTGTCGAGTCATCAGCAATTTGTAGCAGCTCAGACTCACTCTCTTTATTTCTTTTTGTCAAGATGTTTTGCGAGGGAACATCAACCATCCCATGCAACTCCCACTCCCTCCAACCTCTTGTTTACGGTGCTTCATCTACAAGAATTTACAGCCTTGCCTCCAGGATGGAGCCGGCAGGGGTTCCCTTGGCGACAAACGCATTCCAGAGGGGATATGGAGAAGGATGTGTGCCGGTGCTACTGAGATGTAAAGTAAAGTAAAATAGAGGAGATTTGAACTGTTTCTATTCATTCTTTGTGATGGGAAACGTTTGGTTCCTCAGCAATAAAAAAGACAAACTAACGGCTGCAGTTGTTTATTTACATTCAATCATCTACTGCAGCCAATGCGAGTGACATCATATCCGTCTGTGATCGTTGGGTTGCCATTTCAGCATTTCTGGGCTCCCATCCAGGTCAGTGGAGACTTCAATCATGTTTGAGATGGAATGAAACTCTGGACCTGCTGCATGGCGATGTCAAAGTCACAATGAGCTCTTCTTCTCTCCGTCCTGTGGGGGGATCAGACCAGATCAATGTATACTGTCATATGCACCTTTAGATCAACAAGAGCCTCCTGCTGGAGCAGCAGGGAGCCAAAATCAGAACTTTGAATTTGGTCTCAACGTATAGAGGAGGCGGTGCAGGAGTTTTGGACTGGTTTTATGTTTTTAGGACCTGCAGTTTTTCAAAAGGAATCTTTTACAATGATGATATTGACGATGATTGTAATTTGTTTTTATTTACGTGACTTATGTTCGACTTTATGTACAGTCCTTGCTTTCAGCTATTGTTAGTTTTTAGATTGTTCCATAAATACATTTACATTGAGATGAGTCGAGTACCACCCATTTTTGACCTGGGGGGAAAAAATAATTAGTCTATTTTAAGGAGGCGTTAATTTGATGTATTTTTTTCTATTAGCACTCGATGCAGCCAATATAGTTGCTAACCTAATTCCATTACACATTACAGATAAGTGGATTACAAACCTTAGGATTGGCAACCAAGGTATTTTGTTCAAGTTGTATCAACTGACTGACTGTCTCAAAGTCCAGATCGTGTGGTTTTTGACACATTTGTTAATATATTTCCATCTGACCGCCCAACAGCCTTTTATAATCTGAAATATGGAATTTTCTCCATGAAATCTGCCTGGCAAAAGGTGGACACAAATATGGCGTTTAATTCTGTTCATCAACATTAAGTAAAACAGCACTGAACACACACACACACGCACGCACACGCCCCCCAGCCCTCCACACTGACAAGTGAATAAATAACATATTTGATTTTTATTTTATTTTTATTTTTTTTGCGTGTGTGCATAGGGTCAGGTGAAGAATAGGAGACCTTCAACAAAAGCCTGAAGTCAAGGTGTCATGCCTGGGACTGCATGGGAGGTTAAGGCTGCTGTAAAAAAAAGGGCAGAGAGAGGGGATAATATAGTGAGTAAATTATGAGGCTGGCAGAAATGGTTGACCTGATCGGACACCACACGAGGTGAGGTTTGCTCTTTGCTAAAGCTCTATGATAAGGCACAATAACTCAAGGGAGCTACCTTGGCTGTCTGCTGACACTCAACACATTGTCAGCACATTTTTGTCAAGAGAGGGACGCTATCATCAAACTAGTCAGTCACAAAAGGAGAAATAGAAGGAAAGAGAGCTGGAACAACACTGGATAAAACAGTGATTTATTTTTCAACTTTGTGATTTGAAATGGCTTTTTTCCTTTTTTTTAATCAATTTTTCTGTTTTTAAAAAAATTCTTGAATTAATTTGCCTTTAAATGTTATGATGCCCATTGAGCTCCCTTGTGTATGAAATTTACGATATAAATAAAGCTGCCTTGACCCAGCATGATGTAGTTCTGTAATAATTGTTAAATTAGTGCTTTTTATGATTGAGCATTATCACCGCAAGACAATTTGACACAGCTAATATAGTGCATCACTAATGCTGCCAGTTAGAGTATACATAAATAAGTATATATAAACTAATACTGCACATGATAATCAAGTACAACACATGCAGAACATGTAAATTCCACACAGGACGCTCTCGCTCGGCAGGCTGCCCTATTGTTAATTTTCTCCATAGGGAAATTTAATAATGCCCATCAACACTTATGGTAGTAGTTTACGTGTCTGTTTGTAGGGTTGCGCTGAATATTTAGAAAAATAAAGAAATGAAACGCCACGTAATTGGGACATATTGATCAAGCAAGAATTCAATCCAGTTTCTGAGAGCATCCTGATGGGTGAGCAGAAATTGAATTCCACTTATTTCTAAAATTAAGGCGCAATCAGATCCCACAGACGGAGCTGAACAGTAAACAGGATAAAAATAATGTAAAACTGCTCAAAACTCAAGTGTGTTTGTTTGGTCCCCAAAATGAAGATTTGGGGACTGTGGGCAAGCTGACTCAGCAGCCACTAATTGTTTTTTTCTGTTCTCTCCATGCCTAATGCCCTCTAGTTGCTTTCTACCATTATCTTTTACATCCTCGTGATACACGCCACTGGAATTCGACACGCGCTCCCTGGTTTATCGTTTATTTTGTGCAGTCTCGGTTGCTGCCCCCACACTCCTCCGCCGATGTGTTTGGTGCAGTTGATGAACCACAGTTGAAGCTGTTAATTCCCGCCGCAGCGAGGGCGCGCACCAGAGGAGGTGGGGACTGTAGCGTTCACAGCTCGGCATCCTTATGATCCTCCGGTCAGGAGAAAAAAATATCCCAGCGGCCACGACACTTGCCTGAGTGTGTCTGCGTGTGTGTGCCAGTGAAATCGAGAGGGACTGAGACAAAGGCTGTACTAAAGTGATGGTGAAGTCAGATAACGTTTTTTTTTTTCATTGTTAAGCTCTACAACTGACGGGCTTCGAGTCACATAAAATGAGACTGTTTGCTGATTAAAGGCTACATAAAGTAGCACTTAAAGATGAGGTCACCGTTACAGTCATTATAGGTTATTTGGGATATTGTCCCTGCCCCAAGTCAACTTTATGACGACTGGATATTTTTTTTTAACATAATTCCAATTTTCTCTTTCATATACGATGGACACGCACTATTCGCAGTAGCTCGACACCAAACCCATTTGGAAATACATTTCTGCGATGATTGCCTAAAAGTGATTACGCATTGCCTATATTAGCAGTCTAAACCTTATACCAGAAATTTGGATCCCAAAAATTTTTAATAGCATTTCAAATGCTTACAAACATCTTCAAACATTAGTAAAGTGCAGGATTATCATCAATGGTGCTGAGTGCCAATGCTCCAATGCTTCGTAGGTAATGTTTAGCGCATTGTTTTTTACTGACCCAAAACAAAAACAATGAGCCGCTCTAAAAAGGTTGAATTATGTTCCGTTGAGTTGTTGCAATAGGTTTTACTGGTATAGGTGGTGTATTTAGTCCTAGTTGGGGGAAACTTTCATGGGCCAAAGCATTCACGGGTGCCGCCCTCTTTTTTTGTAGGAATGAGCGACCCTTGTGAGGATAAACGGTTTGGATGGAGTCTGGGGCTGGAAGCGGAGCAAGAGCGTGTGTGTAGGTGGAAATTCTGCCGAAAGAAACAACTTTCTGCCTTCGTCCATAGAAGTTTGGTTGAACAGTAGTTTGGTTGAGCAGACAACTAGTTAGATTTTTTTTTTTTGCGTGTTCACGACCAGCAGTAATTGCTAGTATTTGGAATTGAAAAGATGCTACAATAAAATAAATATCATACATTCTGTAGACCAGGGGTGTCCAAATCCGGTCATTGTTTCCCTTCTCCGACACACCTGATTCAAAGGATCAGATCATCTACGCAGAAGCTTAACCATCCTGATCATTTGAATTAGTTGTAAGAGGAGGGAATCATTTAAAACATGTAGGGTAGTAGCCTTTGGGGAGCAGACTTACATACCCCTGCTGGAAGTTTAAAAAAAAAAAATAAATAAATAATAATCACAAATGAATTTGTGAATGCCGAGCTGCGACCGTGTTGGTTCTTTGTTTAGGGCAATTAGCTATGACATGGCGTGTTCTTTTAGGTGGCAATTTTTTCTGATGGCAACGGTGGTAAACAAACCAGTCGAGGTCATGAGCCCAAGGCTGACCGATTAAGAAAACAGGGTAAATGGCTTGAATTAATGGTTCTTGCCCGGTGGTAGGAAAAGTCTACTTCTCGTATTTGCATCCGTGAAATGCCAGTGGATAGGAGGATGCGACGAGAGATAAACTGCCTCAAAATTAAACAAAAGTTAAATTTGAAAATAAAACATTGTATCATCTTCATTTACAGGACAATCCTAGTAGTATTGTGTACTTTGTATGTTAGGTGAGTGTGCCAAAGTAGCCAAAAAAAAATAGGAATGTCATCCACGAGCCCAAATAATAATTTTCTGTCGTAGCAATTCATATTGGCAAAAGCATTTTCAAGTTGACGATGTAATTTTTCCTCATCGGATGAAAATTCACATTACCGCAGACAGCTTTAAAATTTTATGCAGTCAATAGGACTCACTCTCATGCTTTAACATTCAACAATACAAGTTCTTATTGCGGTAATTAACTGTCCTGCATATATGATTTGCCCAAAGGCAACCTGAGCTGTTCTAGTCTTTATCCTCGTGTGGCGGTTTAAATATGATGTGCTACACAAAACTGCTGATACACAAAAGCATTTTGTGGGAGGGAAATGGTTGAATGGGGAGAAATATCCAATTGTCGCCTGTTATTGTTGTCATCTGTTAACCGGAAAGAGCTTCCTCAAAAATTTAAATGAGCAAAATCCCATCGGAATATAACCAATTGTCCATTTATTCCTTTATATATGTGTCCGATACATCCAAAGTATTAAGCTGCATAGTTCAGGCTGCTTTGCATCCACTCGGCTGCGCCACGTCGCATTATAATAATGTCTGGATCGAAGGTCATTATTTGTGCATTAGCTTTGCTCCGATGGATACCCGGTGGCGTTGTGTTTAAGGACACAAACACAAAGCGGTGTGTGAAATGAGGACACTTTCCTGAGCTGTGTTTATGACAAAAGAGGAAACAGCTTTGACATTTCTGGGATGCGGCAGTGGCATGGCAACGCTTCTTAACTAAACTTCAAACACCGCAAGTTCTAGCCTCCGGCGTTAGCATTAATGGACGAGGTGCTCGGTATTGTTTTTGGAAATGCATGATTCACTGTAGGTAACTTATTTTACTTCATTTGAAAAAGAGAACACAGAGTAGCGTATTGGTGATAAGAAGTTCAAGTCAAACTTTTTACACCAAGTACCAGCAATACTTTGCTCTCCGAGTCCCAACATCACGACCAAGATTAAAAATGAAGTAGTGTGGTATAGAGCAAAGTGTTCGTCAATACACAAGGCTGAGATTTTATTCCAAAAAGTTCATGTCATATTATTGAAAGCAACTGTAAGATTATGCACAGTCACACTGTATAATAATACAATAATAGAGTAATAATATAGTAATATAGGAAAATGAAAAACAACACTAAAGTTGACAACTCTACTCCACTGGGTTTAGTTTGGTACTCTAACCACTATTCAAGAATGACGGGCATGAAGCGTGAAGTTTTCCTTCTCCTACAAATTCTTATTTTAGTTTCATCTCGACATTGTCAGGTTCGCTGGTCGGCGAGGAGGGGGTGGACCCAAAATGCGAGGAAGCAGGGATAAGGGTAACTTAAAGGGAATTTATTTAACCAAAACAAAACCAAAGGGCAAACAAAGTACTAGGACAAACAAACGTGGCAGGGTGCAAAATAACAAAGACGAACTAAACGTGACTAAACAGAACAAAAAACCGAGAGATCAGGGAGCGGTCGTGACAGTCCAAACGGAGCAATGCACCGACAATGAGTTGTTGGAGTGAGGTGTTCATATAGTCCAGTAATTAGGGGAGCAGATGGGCATCAGGTGTGTGAGGCTAACGGGGAACAGGCGCATGGCTGGTGGGGAACGAGTGCTGAAGGGAAACGCCCCACTCAGCTGACCAAATAAACAGAATGAAGACATGGCAGGGAGGTGAAGAAAAACAATAACAAAAACACTGACATGACCAAGACGGGTCATGACAGACATTTTTCCTAAAATTTGTAATCCCCTTGAGTATGCAGACAGAGAAGATGCACCCTCTCAAAAAAAAAGTTTTGAAAACAAGACCAATGCTTTCAGAACCTGCACAATGATGATAAAATATTATGATTTCTGATTTTGGCCTTGTCTGTTTGTATACCACAATTATTTATTTTATTTGATTTAAAGTACGGAATTTGGATGCAACTCCACTTGATTATTGTTACACAGCCCTCGAGATTGAGCGTTATAATAGTTTAGTTTTTGATTTAACTTAAGCCAAGCTCAACTCAATTCTAGTCTATAGTTATTGCCATGATTATTTTTTTATGTACACGTTTGTATGTGATGATACGGTACTTTGGAGCTCGTCCATTTGTGTATTTTCAGCATTGCTTGAAAATGTGACTAATTGGAGAAAAACAACATTAAGTAGTTGATTTTTCAATGTGATCTGTAAAACATACATGTGGCCATCAAACTAGACGGAGAATTCCTAATGCGCCATCCTTTGACATCTATTTCGCATGGGAGCCTTTACCTCTGATGCCTCATCAAATCACTTCTAATATTTCTTTAAGACTGAGGTGACTCTGTGCATTTCCAAGGCCCCAATATGTCATAAACCATTGTTTTATGACAGCTGTCCAGATGACCGTGCTCGGCTTGAAGTGTTTCGGGGTGCTCGCAAACGTTCAGCTCATCAGGCTGACTGACTTTACAGGCCCTCTTTGTACGATGAAAGCTCACATTTTGTGCACAGAAGCGGGGAAAATACCTGCACTTTGTCCAGCGACCACCAGCTGCTGCTTCTACACGGCACAAGAAAGAAAATGACCTTTCCTGCGGTTTTGGTGTGCTGCAGAGGGGATGAACGAAAACCATTCAGGACAGATTAAGTGTTCCTCACAGTAAACTATAAAAAAAACGATTCAGAGTTTAGGTGAAAGGACGGAATACCTTGAAAGGATTCACATTATTAGTGCATTGCTTTTGAAGTTAAATCCAGTATACTGATAATCATCAGAAGCCTAATACCTTGAAACTTTTCAGCAAACCAAAATACCCCACTTTATCTCAATTCAGACACAACGCAGGCATATTATTGCTAAAAACACGTGATTAGTCATTAATCTAGGTAAGAATTAATCAAGTAACTGAGATGAAAAAAAAAAAAGCATCCCAAAAGATAACACTTGTTACCGTCGCGTTGAAACAGCGGAGGTGAAACGTGGACCCAAGAGCAAACGGTGTCAGAAGTAGCATGCATGACCCAGGGGTTTATTGAGGAGAAGGTATTTACAGCTGGGGGTCCAGAGAAAGGCAGGCAAGGAGAGAAGACGCGAAGAGGCCAATGCAGATTAAAGGGGTCCAAGGAGATGACGATGGGTTTGAGTGGACAGGCAGGATGTTAGGAGACAGCACACGAGAGACACAAGGAAGACCGCTAGTTTGGAGGAAATTCAAGTATCACGCGATCATGTAAACGCAGGTGTGAGCCGGAGTACCACTGTTGAAGCGCACCTGACTCCTGGTAGCTTTTATCTGGTGGTTTGATTGAGAGTGACGAGCTGCAGGTGCCTGAACTTGCAGGGGCGTGACCAGAGGGATCCGCCCAAGCCCTGTAGGGAGAAACAGAGCCTCCAAAAAGCAACCGTTAAACAATAGCAAATTTTAATCAGAGAAGGCGTTATGTGTCCCGAAACATATTTTTGCTGCTGATTTAAAAATATAATATTTTTTTTTTTCAAGCACATCAGGTATATGAGATATTTTCAGTTGTTTTAAGTTTGACCTATGAAAGCTTGCATAAAAACAGATTTTACCATAAATTGGAATTTTAGCAACGCCTTTTCAAAAAAAAAAAATAAACAACCTAAATCTTTATTCATGGTGAATGGGCTGTCACCTGTATAGTGTATCGTTTCTATCAACAGTACTCAAAGTTTTATCTACCTACTGAAGATGCAGCATCATACCACACAACCACTGACCCATGCTGCCGATCCATCCATCCATTATCCAATCTGCTTCTTCTCATGAGGGTCGCAAGCCTGCTGGAGCCTATCACACCTGTACACCATGAACTGGTTGCCAGCCAATCGCAGGGCACACAAAGACAGACAACCATTCATACTCACAATCACACCCAGGGACAATTCAGAGTGTTCAATTAACCGACCATTCATGTTTTGGGGAAGGTGGGAGGAAGCCCACACAGGCACGGGAGCCGGAATTGAACCCTGCACCTCTGAACTGTGAGGCGGACATGTTCACCAGTCATCCTCCGTGCTGCCATTATGATGATGATGATGATGAAAACTTTGAGGATAAAGGCAAAAACACGAGAGTCGGTTTGTTTTCCATCCATCCATCCATCTGTGTTCAATCGGCCTACAATGCATGTTTTTGGAATGTGGGAGGAAACCGGAGTACCCGGAGGAAACCCACGCAAGCACGGGCAGAACATGCAAACTCCACACAGGATGGCCGGAGCCGGGATCGAACCCACGCCCGATGCTGTCTCTCACTGTGAGGCCATCGTGCTAACCAGTCGGCCACCGTGCCGCCCGATTTGTATTTAGCGTTCAAAAATCATTTAGAAAAGTTTCCTTGCCTCTCTGTTGGAAAAGGATTTGGGCAAATTTGTTGACCATCGTTATGAAGAAAAGGAAAAAAAATGCTTCAGGCATAAATTATAGAATAATCTTGGATGTGTGACTTCTCACAACGCAAACACAAACTGGATTCTACAAGCTTCTCTTCATCAGAATATCCACTCTATAATATTGTCAAATATGGTGGAGTATAAGGAAGCCGATTTGAAAAATAAATGGCTTCATCAAGTCGGAGAAATAAAAAATAAAAAAGAGAGAGCCGAAGAGAATAATGAGGTGCTTGAAACAAAGAGACCAAAGAAGCGCAGTGGTATTATAGAACAGAGAGAGTGTGCTCCAGTACTTAATGACACTGGGAGATGTAATTGATTGCTGTTATCAGTGGGGAGGCAGTTACAGTAATACAGATAATGGCGGTCATAATACACTGCCCCGCGATATTGTGTTGGACTGATGGAAAGTGACTGAAAGAAATGTCATGAGAGAGGACCAAAGAAATGAGGCGAAAGTGAGACAAAGGATGATGAAGATGTTCTAATAATAAATCGCGTATTCATACATCAGTGTTGTCCTTCCTTTGGAGGAACATTTGATCTTTGCTCTCATGCTTCCGTTTCCACGATGTTATCCATATTGTCCCCATCAGCAGGCTTTCATCATTATTTATGCTTTATCAATAACCACCTATTGCACTCTGGTGACAGCCATTCATCTCCCCTCACCTATTTTCACCCCATTCAGCCCATTTCGCACCCGTCCCACGGCTCATCTCCTTTATCAAGTCGTCCCACATTCATCACTCTTCTTTTCGCCATCCTCACCTGCTTTTCGTCTTGCTCATCCATTCTCCCTCCTTGCCGCAAAGTCTCCCCAACCCGTCGTTCCCCGCATCGTGGTCGGAGCAGAGCATGCCTGTGCCTGCTGGGAGGGGAAAAAAAGTAAAAATTGAGGATCGTGACACATGTTTTATCAACAGAGGTGTGACAAATTGTTATGTTAAAAGAGTTCCAGGATTGCAGCAGTGCATTATTCCAAACACCGTGTTATAAGTCCTACAGCAGCTACGTACTTTGACACGAATGACGACTGCGTGTTGATAGAAGACATTTAGACTCTTGACATTTGCTCGAGCATGTGACAAGACTCGTAAAGGTGGAGCTACGCACGACAATCTGTTTTATGTTAACCTGATGACGTCAAAGAAACAAAAATTGTGCCGAACAGCGTTGACTTCTTTTCAATATATATTTTTTTCAACGCGCTTGATCGGAGTGAGTATTTCAAATGAGTGCAGGTGTGAATCGTGTATTCGGAAAATTTACTTTGAACTCTTGAAGCACACGTTTTGTTGGGGAGCTGAATGGTGCACGCACACATGCATTGCATCATAATCATAAAAGGCTTTTATGATGTAAATAGCCGGAACTAATTTAAGTCCATTGTCAGACAGCAATTAACTTCTCAATAACAAACCTTCCAAACAGTAATAACATCGGGATTCAATTTAATCATTGAACTCTTTAAAAAGTTAACCAAGAGGAACTGCTTAATTTGGTGTTGCCCTTTAATGACCACCCACCTCAACTACTTTGCTAGTTTTCAATCTGAGGTGATCCAATAAAACACATCCATCGAAATGAAACCTTTAAAAATGATGCAAAGATGCACCTCAATAGTAGAGCGCAATCTATGAGATGAATGTGGCATCATTTTGTTGCGATTAGGTCGTTGTAAAAAAAAAAAAATCTGTTTATGTTCCCCCTTTAAAGTTAAACTACTTCATCAGTGATGGTCATGGTGCAATCATTTGGGACCCTTTACAATGATTTCTTTATTTGTGCCCTGCATGAATATAAAAAGCCAGCCAACTTTTAGCAAAGTGAATGTTCTGTGCGCGCGTGTGTGTGCGTGTGTGTTGCAACTCCCAGCTGTCTTTTTTTGTGCAGGATTGACTCCATTGTGTGCTACTTTGCTGGTCATGCTTGAAATAACCTGAGCTAAGCTGCCTTGCTGTAAATTGATAGGGGAGCACAAGAGAGGTTTACTCAGAATTTGTACGAGGAAAAACAGCAATCATTTTCACGTATGGCCTTATTTCCGGAAATGAACTGGGACCACTGGAAACTAATGGACTCTAGTCAGGCTTGTGAATTCTGAAAGTACACTCAATAAAGAACACAAATGGAAATGTCATGTTCCTGAGTGAACAATATCAAACATATTTGTGTGATCGTTTCAGCTAGAAATGGTTGCTACCTCAGCACTTTTCTTGGACATTTCTCATTAAAATGTCTGTGGAATTTTCAATAGGGTGTTAAATGTTTGTACTTTTCATGCAAACTGCATATAATAAACGCTATTGGTTCCCTGACTACTAAATTGATGCAACTGACAAAATAATGTTTCTGGTTGCATACATGTTGTATTATCGGATTCATTTTCATTGACAAAAATCGAATGCAATGCACAACTTAAAGTGCTGTTCTACCCCGCCGCAATATGCAACTATAATATAATAAATATGAGTGAGGCATCCAGGGGCATTAGCCAGAAACTTTTCAGTGTGGTGGCCAGAGTGACACAATATCTAAGACAGAGGCTGGATCTAGGAAGCAGAACTCACATGATCAAAAAGAACCACTCTTGTGAGGAAGCTAAAGAAGAAGATGCCACCGGAGCTCTCGGTTTCACGAGAGAACCTATATTATCGCGACTTGTCACTAGAATCGTGTGAACTTAACATTAGATTACCGTACAAATTGACGAGGTGACAAGAACTTTCAATATCCCAGAAGAGCTCTCTGTGGATTGCTGTCAGGTCTGGCAGACTCTTTAAGTGGCAGAGATCATGCAAACAAAAGCGGGACAACAGAGCCAGGCTAAATGGCTAAACTAAGCTAGCTACGCAAACCTCCGCTGTAGAGCCTCTGGGGGTGATTTGGAACAAGAACTGGCAGGAAATCGCAATGTTCCACTTTCCCTGTTACGTACCTGCTGGCAGTAAAATGTGAAATTACTGTTAATAAATGTTCACTTTTTTAGAAATGCGACACCTCCTCCACTCATCTATTTGCATCCAAGCAAGCTGTAAGAAAAATGTCCTTGTCTTTGTTTATACCGCCTCATCACACCTGAGAGGTCTTTTATCTTTATCAAAGGGATCATCCAGCTGTGAGGCTCCATTTTTCAATCACAAGCTAAATTTATGTATTCTTTTATCAGGAAAATGATATGAACTTGCATTTTCTATTTGAACTATTTGTTTTGGAGAAATCAGTGAATAAATAACAATTTGAAAACTGGCTCCCAAAAAAAAAGGGATATGCCCTCGTCTCTTCTTCTCCTCTTGATGGGAGTCACGCCAGGGACTGATGACTTTGTCCATTCAAAGTCATTACGTCGCTAATAATGTCAACATAACGGGATCAACTGGACCCAAAATGTATGTGGACATTTCTACTTAATGCCTTTAGTAGCGCTGTTACTTTTAACACCACAGCAGCCGGCCGCCTCCAAAAACTTTTGCGTACTGATATGTCCGAAATATAACCAGGTGAGGTTCGTATGCGCATGCATGCTCTTGTCCGCTTCTCCCGGTGTAAGTGATCGGCACGATATTTGGGATTTTGTCGAGATGATATGAGCTCACGCTTGATGTCAAAACATCCAAAATATTGCACTGAAGACAGGTTGAAAGTGGACAAGGGTGGTCATGTGCTTTTGAATTTTGGTGGCGATTGTTCGCCGTTTTAGACAACAAAACTGACAAAGCAAGCAATTTTATAATATTTGCCTCGCTGCTGTGACATAGACACTCGAGACGAACAAAAATAACAAGCCAAGCTCCAAAAGAGGGCGTGCCGATTGGTAAATTACATCACAAGAAAGCTCTTAAATCACTAGAGAGACTTTTAGAGTGTGAATTTTAGTACTGATGTAATTTTTACATGCATACATATTATATAAGTGGCGACGTTCAGCTGAATCGAGTCTCCCTTTAATTATAATATGGAAATGTCCTCATAAAGGAGGTTTATTGTTAGCGTAACTCTTAGTATTCAAATCTGCTTTGTTATGAATGTGTGTTTGAAAGAATGCCAAATTGTATTTTGAGACCAGAGTGGTTGGTAGTAACAATGTAGACTTTATTGTGAATTCATGCAAATACAAAGGTGAAAAACAAGACCTAATACAAAATATGAATCGGGAATATGTTATTTTTCATGAAATATTCAGCGTGAGTGACACAAAATCAGTTTACTCTCATTTCATATTCACCTAAAAAGTGTAGGCGAGCCTACTTCTTCAATTTATAATGTATGAATGTGAATCTCCATGCAAATCATGCTTTAGATGACTTAAAAGTGATGAATGCAGGTATATTTAAATTCTTCCCCTTTATTAGGCTAATCTGTGAATAATGCATTCAGAACAGAGCGGCGGCGGCGGCAGCGGCGGCAGGCTGGGAGCAAATTATGAACATCTGCCTGAGACCTATACACAAAGACGAAGCCAATTATCACTCATGACACACTTAAAGGCTTTAATGGGCACGTCAAAATAAAAGTCTGAGCTGCGGCAGATCACAGTATCCTTGATAAGTCACCAGAACGCCTGAATGATGAAAGGAAGTGCACACCGTGTCAAGCGCCGTCACGCCAACTAGCCGAAAGACTACCTCGCTTTATTTTTAGTCACCAATCTGTTTGTTTGTGTGCTTGAGAGTGGCTGCCGAAAAAACGGGCCGCGTGCTATTTTTAAATTGGTTTAATCAGCCAGAACAGCACAACCTCAGGCGTGCAACGCAGTGTCTTATCTCCATATGTTTCTGCCTATGAATTAATTCCAATGCCTCGAACTGTATCTGATTCGACATCAACTTGAACGCATAATAAATGATATTGACATGAATATGCATTGTGATACACATGTAAACATGCACAAAGACTCACTGAAGGCTCAGGAAGCAATATTGACCCCCCAAAAAATAATTCTGAAACAACATATCCTGGAAAGCAATGGGCATAAAAAAAGTGTGCAGTCAGGGCGAAAGTTAAAGGTTTAGAAGAGAGTAATTGATTTGGAAAGGTGCTGTGACTTTCTTGTATGCCTTCTGACATGAGCTATAGTGGATATAAAAAGTCTACACACCCCAATGTCTGATTTATGTAATTTAAAAAAGAATTAGAGCATCAAAAACCATTACAAAACTTTGTTTTTTTTTTCAAACAAGATATGTGCTTAATAATCTTTAGTTTTTCATATTTGATGATGATTTTTAGGTATTGAAAAAAAAATGAAAAAAGCTTTTTTTCTTTGAGACAAGGTTTTGCAGCGCAAAACAACAAATATGATTGGATGACTAGTTCCTGAGTTTCATTTCCATCATCATTTCCTTTGGTTCATAAACATGACAAAAAGCTAATGTCAATACGAACATGACTTAAATGGTTATGTTTACATGGACGCATTTATTCGGATTAAAAGCCTGATCAGAATAAAAATACTTCATGTACACACCCCATTCAGAATACTGACCCAATCAAGCCCATTCACATTCTTTTAATCCGATCATTAAAATAAATTTGGTCCATTTCAACAGAGCCGATATTCACTAAAAGTAAAAACTGGCCCTGAAAAACATCTAGCAGCTGGAACAGTTTTGAATTGGGATTCCTAAAATGTGATGCCTTGAAAGTGTAATGGTACCCTTTTGTGATGGTGTCAAAAAAAAAACATTTGGATTTTTTCCATCAAGTGCTCATTGAGTCTTTAAAATTTAAAATTGTGTGGTGTGTGCACACATGTAAAGGAAATTGACTGAAAACTGTGGAATTAAGAGGCAGGACATGTAATGTAGATTTTATAAGTCACCAAGTGGGGAAAGGAACAGAAATAGTGATGAATTTCAGGTGGGTGGAAAAGGAGGCGTGCTTGCTTTTGCTCCTGCTCTGGTGACATGTTGAAAGGGTTGCTTGGCTTCAAAAGTTTGGGAAGGTCTGGTTAAATGAATAAATCATGATTTTTATCCCAAACAGCTGTGATGGTGGAACGTGCGCCTGGAAGGACTTTCTTTCATTTTTATATCCACAGCATACAGTAAAAACAAAGCTGGGTTGTTAGGTGAATCCCATGTAGACGCTTACCTGGGTGGAATTCAATGTGGTAAACAAATAAGGAGTTATGCAGAATCCACAAAGTGAGCGGGATGTGTCTTATTAACACACCACTTCTAATTTCTGCCTGAAGAGCCATTTGAATGTAGCTTGCTTGTACAGTACAGCAGATAAATTGGCCAGTTAATGTGAGGGATCAAAAACCCATATGAAGTGCATTAATATGCATTTCAAGGCTTTGCCGGTATTATAATCCAACAATGGCTGATTGCATTTTTTAAAATAGCACCCCGCCTGCATTGAATAAGCCCAGGCCAGTTGAAAATGCTAAGAATTCGTTTATTTTAGAAAAGGTTCAATGCACACACGTTATACTCTATATATTATGAACATAAAGTACAGGACACCATTAGCTGGTGATAGCATATTATATATATATATAGAATATATATATATATATATATATATATACATGGGAGGTTGTGGGTTCGATTCCGGCTCTGGCATTCCTGTGTGGTGTTTGCATGTTCTTCCCGTGCCTGCATGGGTTTCCTCCGGGTACTCCGGTTTCCTCCCAAATTCCAAAAACATGCATGGACACTTTGAATTGCCCCTAGGTATGAGAGTGAGCGCGGATGATTGTTCGTCTCTGTGTGCCTTGCGATTGGCTGGCAACCAGTTCAGGGTGTCCCCTGCCTACTGCCCGAAGATAGCTGGGATAGCCTCCAGCACCCCCCGCGACCCTAGTGAGGAGAAGTGGTACAGATAATGGATGGATGGATATTTTTAGCGACATTATTATGACAATATGAAACACAACTAGAATGTCACCAAGTAAAGTGAAATACTTGCTGTGTTAGATACATGCATGTGCCTTTAAGAGGCGGTACCTAGTAGGATGGCTAGTCCACATGTGGGTACCCAGGAGTGAGCTGCAGCTGACCGAAGCTCCTACGCGAGTGTGACAATGGCGACAGTGGCTCTCCTTTCCCCATATTCAAGGGCATTATAGTAAGTATACTTTAAAAAGTCAATTAATAAATAATTGCTCTGATTTTCGCAACATAGAATCAGTATGTAGAAAAAAAATGTGTAGTTGAAGTGCAGTACACCTTATACCCAAACTCAATAACTATCCATCTTAATCCAAAAAAGCAAAACAAAAGGAATATTCTTTCATAATAATCCGCTCTCATTAAAAAGAACATTTTCCCTTATTTGCACTTTGAGTCAGATTCTCACCGAAAATTCCCCTCCTCTTGCTCAGACATTATCGCTCAACAAATTGTTGTCGCAATTAGTTCCAAACACTATTTTTATGTCCACTTAATTATTGCTCGACCTTCAAGGTGACTGCTGTTGACAAAGTTATTTCAAACAGCAACACTCATGATTCTTAGGACTCGTATTTTCTCCTCATCCACTTGCATTCGCCATTATGGCCTCCTCATAAACTGTCATTCTAAATCGAGCTACTTTCCTGTTTTTGATTCCCCAGTTAATTAAAGTGCATAGATGTGGCAAATCTGCTCACAAGTGTACTCTTTGCTTACTTGATTTCAGCTCAAAGCAAACTCCTCTCCCCAGAATGAAAAGACGACAGTTTGCTTCTATCAGCAGAATATTACCCAGCACGACTCCTCATATTTGTGCACGGCCTCCTGCAGCTGCCGCCGCTTTGACCATCCATTTTCTCCCGCAATACACTCATTTCTCAACAACACAAAAAGTGCAGCCGTCGCAAATTCATTTTTTTCCCCCCTTTCAGTCATGTGTGTCTGAGGTTATTGATGACATTGATTTTTACTTAGAAAAGTGTACAGAACATTTAAAAGTACTAATGATAATAATAGCGCGAAGTGCTCTTAGAAAGGGGCAGGCCTCTGGCAATATCCATTTCAATTTATCAATTTGGGACCGAAATCACACACTCAGGCAACATGATTTCAAGATTGTCAAAACTGTTTTTTTTTTTTTTTTCTTAAGGCGCACTTTTCCCTCTCGCTCACAAAGCTGGTCACACTAACCAGCACCAGACTGATTAAAAACTCCGTAGTCCCGGAAGTATTTTATTGTGCCGCTGCTTGGATGCTAGGTGCCAAGCTATCTTGCGTCGCAGGAGTCCGGACTTTATTTGTACTATATGCGTGTCCCTGCAGCAACAAAGAGCTGCGTGATTTTAATTCTCCTATTAATTTTAGCAGGTGCTCTCAGACTGGGGACGCCATCATGACAAAGAGCTTCGATGTCTAACGTATTTTAAATATTTAAGATCTCATCAATAATATTTGCACCACAGAGTACTGAGTTTTTACTTCTACACAATAACAGGTATCAAAATTATATATTTTAAACAATTTGGTTTGCAAAGCGATATTATTGTCATAAAATCTGACATGTATGTACAACAAACATGCACATTAGTCCGAATTGTAAAGCATTTTGGAATTTAACAAAATCACAAATACACATATATTCAAAATTATACTTGACAGAAAGTATTTTTTTTTTAAAAACTTGTTAAAGAACTGCACCCCCCTCACAAAACCTCTTTAGTGTTTTGCATTATTACAGTTGTAGATTTTCTTGTTTTTAATAATACCGTGGCATTTTCTATCGATCATGTTTTTAAATGTCACTGAACATTGTGAAAAATAACGCAAATCAAATCGAAATAGCTGTCAGAAAAATCGCAATATAATTTTTTCCTAAAATCGTTCAGCCCTATTCTTTAGCTATTTTGTACAGAACGGAGAGGACTGCCAAGTTGTACTGCTTTATTGCTGTTCCATTTCTGGCTTTATGTTTCAGAATATTTGTAATTGCCTAGATTAAAAGTTTAAACATACTTCACCACGTTTATGATTTTTTTTTAAACTGTTTGGCTGGCTGGGAGAAATGAACATTGGTCAAAATGAAAACCCCACTCCAGTTCAAAATGTGTCTCCTCATTGATTGTTGATCGATCCATCTTGGGTCACGCACCAAGACATGTCTGCACCTTCATTTTTCTTTGCTTGAAATAACACAACGTGTGCGTACGGCTGTATAACTTTGCATGTTTGCAGAAGTGAAGTCCTCGCAGGCTGCTGACCACCTGGCGTTTGACTGGCATGTTTGCTGCACAGCAGGTAGCGTGGGCACATCTCCAGAGGTGTCATTACACAACCTTGATCCCCTTTCACGGCGCCCAAGTTCATTCTTCACAAGTGCCATTTGCTTAATGGCGAAGGACGCCGCCTCACAATTAAAAACCCTTTAACAGACTCATCGACTGGTGTTCCCATACACACACACACACTCACGGCTGAATGAGAGACAAGGATAGCTCAGTATATTTGATCCTGTGTGTAAACTGCATTTACATTAATGGGGTAAAAATCTCTGATTTCAGTTTTCAAATTCCAGACATTGAATTTTTTTAAACTCAGCTTTTTTTTTTTTTGTCAAGCCACATTCTGCACGTGTACCTAATAAAGTGTCCAGCGAGTGTGTTCATCTGCGCGCTCAGCAGGATTCATGTACGCATGCATGTTATAGACCCATGAGGCAAGAGAGCTCAAAGCGTTGACTCGTCCCTTCTAATTAAACCACATTAAAAGGCAGAATTCTGGCAACTTCCCACTGCAGGGGAGGAAATCGCAAAGTCTTATCTAGTTTCTCACTCTACCCAGAGTAATAATTACCTGAGATAATTACTTCCCCCTCTCAAGCAATTAATGCCAATTCCAGAAGCGGTACTCAGTGGTGGTGCTTGTCCAATTTTACTGAGGTAGCTCGGCTGATGGGGCACATTCAAGCTGCTGCTCGCTTGCGTTGGTTAACCTTACTCCAACACAAAACCAAGCATGCAGCAGTAGACTATTACAGTATAATATTATTTCACTAAGTTGCTGGAATATTGGGGATTTTTCTCAATTGCATGATGCTGATAAAAAAGAGGGGGGGGGGGCAGGATTTTCTATTTGTGCGCCATTAGGATGAATAACAATGAGGCATACATTGACACGACGCGAGATGATGGTGAGCGAGTGCTGAGTACAGTTGTCTCATGTTGAGAGTGCCACAGAAAGGGGATTGTGGTGGTGAGGAAAAAAAACATTTGCCTGCCTAATGTGTTTGTGTTACTTTTTATTTCAAGGAGGTTCAAATTACAAAGAGACAAATACCGTACAACATGGCCTTTTAAAAATGGGTAAGAGTGATTCAATGGCAGTCCTAGCTTGAATTTGCAATAACTCACAAGTTCACTGGAGGCAGGAATTGCCAAGCGGCTATCAGGATGGCCGAGTGGTCTAAGGCGCCGTGTTCAGGACCCAGTCTCCCCGGGAGGCCTGGGTTCGAATCTCGAATTTCCCCATTGTGGGACTAATAAAGGGAATATTATTATTATTATTATTATTATTAAATAAGAGCTCCTATGTTGACGTGCAACTTGACCTGTTAAGATGTTTTTCATTGAAATAGCTTTTGATGACAGCAAATGCAACCTCCTGATGCTTCAAATTTGACAAAGACATATTTTCAGTTATTCACAACCTGTAAAATGTTTTGAAATACTGCTGTGAATCTTATTTTGGATCACAGTGTATTGCTTTCCATAAATCGGGAAAAAAATGCATGAATTGGGCACACAAAGTCAAGCACAAGCTGAATTCACACAAATTGTCAGTAGAGTGTATGATAATGAATCAAGTCAAAGAAAAAAAAAAACTCAGACATAGGGCTGAACGACTTTAGGAAAAAATTCTATTGCAGTTTTTATGAAAAATATATTTGATTTAATTTGGGATTTCTTTCACAATGTACAGTGACACAAACACGACAGAGAATTCCAAAACAATAAAAGCTATTACTGTAACAAGGAGGGGGCGGTTCTTTCTCAAGTTTTTAAAAGCTACTTGAGTCAAGAGTAATTTTGTGTTTATGTGATGTTGTGTATCAATATCATAATCATTTTGCCAGCCGTGTGTATGTTCTGGTCTGAGAGCGTCTGCTGGATTGCTAATGTAGCCGTCGTCTTATTTTATGTCTCGATACGTATAGTGATCGACAACAATTCTGTTCATAGCTGCTGGCTCTCTGCTTCAGACAGACTTCTATTAAAAGTCAACTGTAGTCCTAAGCACTTATTTTTGGTATTCCCGAACTCTGTATATCACTTTAGCGATTGGCACGCTAAGCGCCTCCTCATTCACCTCCTCGGTTAAAAGTTGTTAGTGGGGTGGTTAATTTGTCACCACGGAGGAGAGGATACACATCATGCAGCTTGTTGCTGTTGCTGCTACTGTGCATGGACTTGCATTTGGTACAAATATTGTTCGGATCGCTGCTGCGCAAGATAGCTTGGCACCTAGCATTCAAGCAGCGGTCAAATAAATTACTTCCGGGACTACGAACAACAGCGTGCGACTTGCTTTGTGAGTGTGGTGCAGAAAAGCCCTTTAAAAAAACGCAGCTGTGAATATTTCAAAATCACGTTGTCTGAGATCTATATTTCGTTCCCAAAACGATGAAGCGTCCAGTCCTACACAGATAAAATAAATAAATACATTTCTCTCTCAGACTCTCCTTTCTAAAACGGGCTTCCCGTCAGTGTTACTTGGAAGAATGAATTAATTACGATCCAACGCAAGTGTCTGTCATCCTGCTGCGTCCGAGCGGGCATGTTGTCACAAATGTAAACGCGCGGGAGATTACAACGGCGCTAGCCATCACATGCAGCCGCCTACCCGGGCCGAGCGCTCGCGTACTGTTGCCAGCGTCTCATCATGGGGTATGCAAAACATTCTCCGACACTGACCCCATGCCCACACTTTGTACTTATTAATTTATTTACTCGGCGCGTGGAACCACGTGGCCTCGGGATAGAACGATGCTCAGCAGGGAAGGATGAGCACTCATCTCACTGAAGCTGATCTTATCAAGTGATTACTTATTCACACGGAGTTTATTCCCTCGTCGACGTCGCCAAGCTCTCATTTGCCGAGTTGCCGCCTGACAACACATCAGTGGTTCCAGCATGTATGGCGCCCCCTTGAATTTTAAGCAGTGATGATGAATGAGGGCCCGAGCAATGTCGAATCCGAAACGCAATGTGAAAATACCTTTTATTAGTGTGAAGCTCCATTCATGAAGACCTCCTCAATGCCACAAGTCCTCCGGGCAGCATTAACATGCTTATCATGACACTTGTATGGAAACAGTTGAGAACATTTATTTTAAAATGTAGTTAAAAAAAATATTGTTCCCAAAAAGCATTCTAGTATTCATGAGGTGCATGTGCAGATATATTTTGGCACAATATGTTTTTTCTCTGAAAATGTGCTCTCTTTGATTTGAAGTGTCTGTGACAATTTTGCATTAACTGTGTGTGATTGTGTTAATTCTATCGGTTTGAGTAAAAATTCACAAAAAGAGGGACGCTACTGTTAACAATATTTCAATATGACCACTAACTGCAATTGTTTTTCTCAATTAGCACGCAAACACGCACGCACACACACAAAGGTCAGATTTATTAAAGCCATTTTATTTCCCAATTGGATCGTAACAAATTAGAAAGGAGTACTTTGTAATGGCAAAGGCAGTGCACAGTGAAAAACAAGCGCAATATCAATTAGGCTCAATCAAAAACAAAATTAATTCGTTTGACAATTAGAGAACAAAAACAACAAAATTGGACCTCATGCACCTAAAAGGTCACTGATAATATCCGCAGAAACTGGACCGTCCAGCCACTACATCTGGCGAGAGGCAAACAGTCAAAAAATAGGGGATGAAAAGTCGTGGTTAAAAAAAAAAAAATTAAAAGTCTCGCTCAAGTCCACCATTTATTTTTCCATCATCCCATTTAAAGCATCTAGACTGGACTCTGTACGACTGCTTTTCTATTCTAAATATAAGAAAATAGCAAGTTAAAAATTAAACTTTAGCTAGCAAATTGGAATACCTCATTTAATGGACGCACCCGAATGAAGAGCATCAATTTTGGCAAGAATTAGGATAAACTGTATTAACAACAATCATTCACCTTAACAGCACATGTATGGATTCCTTTTTGTATGTTTTTTGTCACCCAGTCCAAAGTCGTCCTTATGTTGTCCGAATATTCCAGAAGACAGTGATTCTTATGTTGTTTTGGTGTTGATGTTTTTTTTTTGATCAATCAATATTTGGATTAAGTGCTATGATCAAGTGACCTTGCGAAATACAATTTGACAAATTCATCAATGGAGGAAAAAAAGTGTAAATAATAGCTAAGCTGTCTTTACTATTAACAATCGTGGATGAGTTGTTAAACATTGTGGCCTGGATGCTAAACAGTTTTTTTTTTCATGAACTAGTATTGAAACTCTTAGTCTACCTCAATTGCCATTTGCCTCAGAGACTCTAACCGTGCTTTGGTTCAGCTGTTTTGGTTGTTTGGACTTCAAATGGGCTCTGCATTTACTGTAACTACTAAATCGTAGTGTCTATAAACTCGGTTAATAAAAAGGGAGGATGCTCTTCCTGACCAATTATGGCGTTTATTAGATTGATGGCAATTATTATAGGAAACGCAGTCCACGCAATATTATTCTAGTATAGAAGTTGTTGAAAAAGAGTGTCATGAGATGACATTTGAAAAGTAGAGGTGTTGTTGACTATGGGAATCTAAATGACTGCTTTGTTTCTCAAAAGTGTGTAAATGACAACAAGAGGAGTGTCACCTTTTGAGTAAGTGGGGAGGTGGGAGGGAGAGGGGGGGGGGGGGAACAAACAAACAATAGCGGTAATGATTCACGGTGTCCATGATAAATGCAGAGAGCCAATCTATTTAGGCTGGTTTTGTCTGCCAGGAACAGATAATGCGCTACTTAAATATTCATCTAATTACGACAGATGAAGAGCCTTTCATGGGCTGTGTGCTGACATTTGAAATGCCATTCAGGAAACCCTCAAGTCGAAACATTCCTTAACTGGCTTCCTCTTTCGGGCTAAAATTGCTCCCAATTAATGAGCTCCGCAGGCAAAGGAGGCCACTGACACTCTGAACAAAAAAGATCAGACAGAAATAATTATATTTACACAATAGATTGGAGGAGTTTGTGTTTCCATGAAACCTTGTCAATTTGACAGATTACAGAATAAATGTGGGCGTCGCAATTGAAGGCCAATGTGCGGGTGGACGCATGGATTTGAAAGGGCTGGGAAAGTTGAAAAAAAGCAATAAGAGGTACAGTATGGATTATTGTATTAGTTGGGGATTTTTTTTTCGTGGGGATTTTCAAAAGTGCAAAGAGAAAAGTTACATAAGAAGTTCCGCAAGTTAGATCAAGTAAAAGTTCATGCTGGAGGGAAGTCTAGCATCGAAATGTAAACATGACTAGCCCAAATCTGATTAACAAAAGGTTGGTTATTGAACTTTGAACTTGACTCCGCAAGCATCTTGGATCAGATATAAATGATTCAGAATTGATGTCTTAACAACCAAATCTCTGAAAACAAATGTATCAGGAATTGCTAGACAAAAACCGACTGCACTCAACAATTATTTCCACTCTTGAACCTTTTGACATTTGAGGATGCAAAGTTGCTGCACTAAAATAAAGTTGAGTGAACTCAAAATTTGAGCTAGTCAACAAAATATTTGGCCAAGCTGAGCTCCTGCGTTTTCACTAAATAAATTGTCCCTTGTTTATTCCCCCAACTTAAATAAAAGCAACTCCGAAAATTGTTTACTTAGTAGTGTTAACTAACATAAATGTGAATAATGAATATTCTTAAATTGTTCCAACTTAATTTACTGTTTTAAATCCCAACAAATACAAGTTCCATTTTTATTTTTACAATATTGTACGAGCGCTCCAACTTAGCTACGTCTCGACTGTGCAGTGTGAAGTCTCTGTATCAAATTTGAACTTTAATGCCTCGCACATCTTTGCAAAACTTTAGGAGTGATAAAAAGTGTTCAATATTGTGACTGACAGCGCGTTATAAAGAACTCAGCGGCCACTGTCATTTTTGTATCTGATATTCAAAATCGAAAGAGATCTCGCTTGGATATACCGTGGGATGATCGTCTCATCTGTAACTGGAGAAAATTGAAGGGTTAATGGACAAATTGAAGTGAAAATAACTGGCATAGAGCGGACAATGATTTCAGTTTTGAGCTCATCTGTCTCAAGCATCATAATTGAAATTAATTGAATTCTTTTGATAATGAAAAACAGTATTCAAAACTAAATTTGTAAAAAAAAAAAAAAAAAAAAGAAATTGATCCTCAATAAATTTATGGTACCAGGCTTTTGTGTACTGGAACCAAATACAGCATAAATGCTGGGCTTCTAAACAGTAGGAAATGAGAGAAACAACACATTTCTGTTTTGAAGATCTCTACTCTTATGTTTTGGAGAATGCATTCATTTCTCCAAAGCTCTTCTTTCTTCTCATGGACACAAAGTCGAGTTGTCTGTAAAAGGAGAGTGACAGCTAACAATTGGTGTGCCAATCCCGTCTGGACAGCGGCACTTCATCCAATTATGTTGGAAATACAAAAGTGTTTGCAACAACAATGACGGGATTACCAACGGCAAGAAGAGAAGAGGAGGAAGTGGAGGAAGACTCAAATAGAGTCGAGAAGAGACAAGCTCAGACGTGATGGTATCAATAGTGTAAGTTGGTCTTTCCTCAAATAAATGCCGCCTGTCGTCGCTTCACCATTCACTGAGTACAAAAAGCGGCATCAATGCCAAGAAGAAGACAATGACATACATTGCGACTCAACAGGATTATATGTGTGATTGTGTTGTCTCAGCAATCTGATGAACATAAACACAAGCTGTCATTTTGGATGAGTTCAACACTTACAAGAGGTTTGTGTTAAACGGAGAGAAAGGGGAACGTTATAAAATTATCTACCTGAACTTTCATAGTCAAACGCCCCAATTTGGGAATTTTCCCTTTTAAATAAGAGTGGGTAGGTAACAAAAGGTGTTTCTGCTTTCTTTGGCATTACGACCTGTAACTGGAATGAAACATAGCCGCGGCTGCTCAGTAAAATATGAGAAATGAACTCTACAATTGGATTTTTTTTACCAAATAGTTGCTAGGTCACAGATGGTGCGGTGGTTCACCCGCCTTACGTGTGTTCAGTTCCGCCTTCGGTGGTGGTGCGAATGCGAGTGTGAAAGGTTGTCTGACTGCACAGTATGCGAGGTCTGTGATTGACTGGCAACCAGTCGAAGGTGCAGTCCGCTCAAAGTCACCCGGGACAGCCTCCAGCTCAACCGTGACCGAGCAGGAGAGACATTGAATGTATTGTATTGGTCATCGCGGAAAGTAAATAGCAAAAGTAGATGACATCATCATGATGTTTTTAGAATATTATTCTATTTATGAGTCCATTGTTTGACCTGGTTTGTTTTTTCTTCAATGACCAACATGTGAAATAATGCATGCTTTTCCCTACGTAGCATACCCAGCAGCACTATTCAGTAGTCTCCCATGCTGCTGTCATTTGAATTAATATAATAATGCTTGGCCTTTTGGATTTGCGCTCGGAATAATAAAATATTGATTTTTCATTCGACATTTGCTGATGCAATTTAGCTGACCCTGGCATAAGTGTAAGAAACCCAGCAGCAGCAGCAGCAGTGTGCAAAGGTTTTGTGTGTTATAAAGGGATACATGAAGATGATGTCATGTCTGATGAGCAGTTTCTTACATCCGACAAAGATAAAAATGATGCGTTCATGTGCGTGGGTTTTTATCAATAAGAATGTTGTCATTCATTTGGTTTAATTTTTCTATTGTGATTGTATGGCCGTAGACTTCAGTGCAGTTCCCTTTCAGTGACTGAGTGAAAATGCGTCTCAGGCTGTCTGCTGGAATCTGATTTTTTATGATCGCCTTGTATCCATCTTGACGAGATCCAAAACCACAAATCAGATTTCAGTGTAAGTTTGTATGTGTCTTCAGTGCAGACAATGGACTCTCAAATTGCATATTAGAGTGTGTTTTCATTACAACATCGTAAAGGCGGAGAGGGCAGAAGAATGACTTTGGGTATTACACACTGATTATAAACTGACAATAAGGAACAAATAAAAGCGGCATCAGTCTCAAGTTACTTTTGCAGTTTCCCCCCACTGTTTTATGCTTTCAAATTTGTATGATGTAGTTACAAACGACCGAGGAGTTGACTGAGCTCCAAGATTTGATTTGTTAAGAAAAATAAATAAAAATAAAAATTGGATTTGTCTCAACCGCTTCAATGTAAAAATGTTTACAGAATTTTGGAATCAATAACTTCTCTATGATAATTACACCTCATAACATTTAATTACAGTGCAAATGTTTTCATTGATGATTTGCAACTTATCTCTTTTGATATTCTATCCTGTCCAACAAAAGCATGCCGCCCAAGAAGAAACATGTTTGTTGTGTGTTGGATACAAATTGGCCCACAAAATTGGACAGCAATGACATATTTACTTGATTTTTGTACAATGGGGAAAAACTCCCGCTTTGCGAGGCAGCTTTATTTGTATAGCGCAGCATTTCATACATAAGGCAACTCAATGTGCTTCACGCAACCAAAGAAACAACAGGTCGAAGCAATTTTAAACAAAACAGCTAAAGACATTCATCAAAAACATCTGGAACAAAGATTAACAACATTTAAACACCTTTACAAAAATTTAAAGACAGTTAAATTTAAGAAATAACGAGTACCTTTCTAAATCAGCTAAACGGCTACAGTTCATTTAAAAATACTTAAAAGACCTTAATAAAAGGCATGGTTTAAAAATGAAGTGTTGTTTTTCATCGGAATTCAAAAGCATTTATCCTTAAGGCTGACTTCACTTGTTGACAGTTTCTTCCATTTTTATGCAGCATAGCAGTGAAATGCCGCTTCACCATGTTTGCTTCGACATCTGGGCGATACTAATTGACCAGAGTCTGCCGACATCAAAGCTCTGCTGGATTAATATTCAATCACCATTTCTTTCATGTATTCAGGACTCAAGTCATTCAGTGATTTAGAGACCAGTTGTAAAATTTAAAAAATCTATCCAATGCACAGTCTGGTCTTTAACCATATGTTGTTGTCAGCAATATGTTTTCAGAAACAAAAAGAGTTAGTTATCCAAGCCTGCCATCATTTTACCCGACGCAGTTTAAATGTGCATTTTTTGGGGGGGGACCATGTTTGCGAACAGTTTCGCAGCTCCTTCCTGGTGAAACCTTAAGTAAGTCAAAGAAGGGGATATTATTAATATTAAAATTATTGATTTAGAAGTTTGAAAACTAATCTTTGTTTCATAGACGTCGCAGTGACAACAACATCTGCTTGTCTGCTTTGCTTCAAAAATTGAATTAGTTCAGGCTCACGGGGGGGAAAAAAAAAAAACATAAAAATTTAAGAAAAATCACGCGCCAAAAGTCTGCATTTTAATTAGCGCTGGATCATTAATGAGGTTGAAGATGTGGGGACCTTTTTCTTTTTTTTTCAAATTGGGCTTGGTCTACCTCTGAGGCCAGTATGCTAATAGAAAAGTTAATTACATCAGAGGCATTCGTGTTCATGTGTGGACTTTGACAGAAGCGATATAAGAAAAGGTTAGAGGAATGTGTTCCACGTCCCCTGACAGAAGACATGTTTAATTACGTCGCCTTGGCCTTGAATGTCAGCTTGACAGTCTTGGAACACATACTCATTTATCTAAGCTTGTTACGAATTTTGATAGACTTCATACGTGTATTTAGAAATAATATCACATGAACACATCAACCATAATTTTTTTATATTCGACTTATTATTATCATTGTAATGTAGTTTGGTATTTTTGCAACAGGTGGGACTTCTTTGGATATGCATCATGGCAATATAAAGACCCAAAGAATCTGACTTTTGTCAAAAATCCGATTTAAAACACATCAGATCTCATATGCAGTCTATAAGTGAGAGAGACGAAGACCCCCGTTAAATGCGGTGTCTTCCGTTGCATGCGATAGGTCACCGATGAGGACAGATGGACATCTCCGGTTGACAGAGAGCGGGACAACAAGCAGATTAATCATCTCATCATGTGTGATTCATTTGGAAGTCAGCTCTACTGGCAGAGAAGCAAAATGAACCAGACGCCCTGGTGATGCGTCAACATGTTAACAGTGATGGCTTGGCTCTCATACAGTATGTTCAAACACACTCCCTTTGTCTTCCTCACGCACACAAACAGTCACAAAAGCGAAAAAAAAATTGCTTTTGGAACATTTGATTTGAATCGATCCATCATGTGTCTATAGAAAAAAGGTGTGAAGATTATTCATGTAATTTTAACAGATGCAATACAGGCAGTCCAAAATTTGTGTTGATTTGGAATATGAATATCTGAAGAGTAACATGTCTCAGGTTAACAAGGTTTCATGTTGAATTTCTTTTTTTAAAATCAAAATGGTTCAAGAGTTATAGATGCTTAAAAAAAAAAAAAAAGCTTGTGTTCAATAAGATGTCACTGAAGCTCTAGCTTAATATGCGGTAGACTTGCATTACACATCTCGTTCTATGTCATCAGGCCACTATGGAAAAATTGGGACACATTGCAAAGTGTTTTAGGGTTAAAATGATTTAAAACAAAACATGCATATATAAAGTATGAATATCAAGAGCATTTGTGATATATATAATAGTAAAGTGGCAATAAAGAATATGGAAGAAGCAGTTTGTTACTTGTGTAAAGATGATCAGTTTAGAGCATCTGATCAAATTTGTACTGTATATTTATCGTTTTTTTTTTTTTTTAAATGAAATTGTTTTGGAACATGAACATGAGCTTAATATCTATATCAGGATTTTTGAATCAAGTGTGGAAACATTTGTGTCTGTTCTGGAGTGAGACCACATAGAGGGCAAATAATAAAACTGCTAGGTAACCAACCATACATTTTTAATACTGCTCATGTTGGTAACTAGCAAGCCAACTTTGGGCAAGAGACGGTGTACCCGCTGGACTGGTTGCAAGTCAATCACATAGCGCATAAAAACAAGCTATCCCACCTATGAGCAATTTGGTCTTCAAATAACGTAAGAAGGATGTTAGTGGGATGGAGCACTTCCAGAAATCCCACTAAAGTGCAGGGACAACACACAAACTGCACTCAGATATGTAAAGGCTATATTAATGTAAATTCAAAATACATTATGGAGAAAGGAGTCGGCACTGCTCATAATTTCATGCTTATACAGTGGAACCTGGGTTCTCGACCATAATCCATTCCAGAACCCTGTTCGAAAAGCGAATTGTTCGAACACCGAAACCATTCCTTTGCTGCTTGCACTGACTTTCTTTGGAGGCATGATTAGGGGCTAAAACACTTCGTACACCTATATAAAACGCGAGAGCAAAACGCAGCACATCCGCACGCGACAAAAGTTGGTCACAAAGAGAGCAAGAGAGCGATCTACACCCGAACGCCGCTCAGCATCCCACCCTCGCGTACGCACTCACGCGTCGTACTGGCGTTCGAACTCCGATGTTTGTTCGAACTGCGAAGCAAGAATTTCTCTATTTTTTTGTTCGGACTCCGATTTGTTCGAACTCAGAGTTGTTCGAGAACCGAGGTTCCACTGTAATAAGAAAGAGACCTGCTACACACCTAGAGACACGGCCGAATGCTTTTGAAGCAGACGATTGCAAAGAAAAAATAATAATAATAATTAATTTAAAAAAAATAATAATTACAAACCATTGGAGAAGCTGTAATGGAAAATAACTGTATCAGATTTTAAGGCCCCATATACAATATACTGGATAGGATTTTGTTTTGAATTAAACCGCAAAAACTGTCAAGGAAGAAGAGAGAAATTTAAAACTTTGAGAGGCAATGATAGATCACCCCATTCAATGACCGCATCTGAGTATTTCGGTAACAGAGACTCTCCACACTTTGCTTTTTAGCCGTCTGTTTTATGCATTGTAAAATCATTTTAAGTGTGTAAGATGCGCTTATTCTCATGGGTTAGCGAGTGCAAGGGACAATAAGATTAATGTATTTCATTTGCATGAAAGCAGTGATCAGGCCTCTCACTTGAACCAACTCTTCCCTGAGCTCATTCTTATTCCCAATCAAAATGCTGAGGGGAGAAAAACAGAGGAAACAACGATGTGTCACCTCATGGCTGCAGAAGAGACGAGCTCCGTGCTGCTGCCTTTTTCAAATGTGCAGGTGTTCTGGCGCACAACTCAAAGTGCGTGTGTATGCGTGTGTTTATCCGTTCACCTTTGCTGTCCTCCCCGCAAGTGCCCTTGATCAGCGAAACGTACCGTGTCATCAAAAAAGACACACAAATGCACACACACATCAAAACGAGGAGTGTTTGCAAAGTTGTGAGAAATGCGCTCAGGGAATAGGGTGACTTTTGTGCGTGGCGGGGTCCGCCGGAATGCAAAAAAATAAAGAGCGGGGAAAAAAGGTGAGATAAGAGATGAAGGAGATGTTCAGCTGGTGATGTCAAAAAAGATGAAGGGACCATTCATTATAGGGACAGATTCCACTGTACTTGTCCACATGTCAAGCCTGCACTCTCTTCGAAATATACAAAGCACTACACCGTATGTTGGTTATCTTTTACTTTAAACTTTTCTCTTTAAACCAGCTGTCATCGTGAAATATCAATTCATATAAAAAGCTTTCAGGAATTCAAAATATGTTCTGCCATCACCATGTCAAGAAGCTGTAAATATGTAACAACAAACAAACAAAAACATGTTGATGCAAAATAAAATATGACAAAACAACATGCCCCACTTGTCTGCAACAAACAAACTAGCATGCAAGCTAATGTGCTAATCGCTAGTTTAAATGCTAATCATGAGCAAATGTTGCGAACATCTTTCAGAAGGATAAACCTCAGTGAACAAACTCCACTAATTAATACTGACTTATGCATCCCAGAATATTTACAATGTACATGCCCCTGCTATGAGCCTTCACCTTATCGTGATAGAGGGGTTTGACAGTCCCAATGATCCTAGGAGCTAAATAGCCAGGGGCTTTATGTCCAAGGCAAACAGGTCCTAGGGGAGTCAAAAGACCACTATAACGAATACAAATATCGGACTAGGTTTTCTCTTGCCCGGACCTGGGTAACCAGGGCCTCCATCTGGAGCCAGGCCTGGAGGTGGGGCTGAAAGGCGAGCGCCTGATACCCGGGCCTGCATGGAGGGGGGCCTGGGCAGACTCAGCCGAAAGGACAATTTGGGTCCCCCTTCCCATAGGCTCATCACCTGTGGGAGTGGCCAAAGGGGTCAGGACCAAAGACAGGGATGTAGGGACATGGAATGTCACCTCTCTGGCAGGGAAAGAGCCTGAGCTGGTGTGCGAGGCAGAGAAGTTCCGACTAGATATAGTCGGACTCGTCTCCACACACAGCTTGGCCTTTGGTACCAGTCCTCCCAAGAGGGGTTGGACTCTTTTCCTTCTGGAGTAACCCACAGTGAGAAACACAAAGCATGTGTGGGCATACTTATTGCTCCTAGCGCTTGTATATAGGGGTTCACTCCGGTACGAGAGGGTAGCCTACATTCACCTTTGGGTGGGGGCACAGGTCCTGACTGATGTTTGTGCTTATGCACCAAAGAATATTTCACAGTACCCACCCCTTTTTGAGTCCTTGGAGGGAGTGGTGGACAGTGCTCCAACTGTGCTTGGCTCAGAACGGGAAGCTGCAGTCGATCCATCATAGCTTGCCCGAATGACGCTTAACAGAAAGTGCCTCACGCAACAACAACCGGTTTGCTTTTCAAAATAACATGAATTTAATTTCACAAAATAAAACAGGTCTCTTCACTGTTAGAATCACAAAACAAACACTATATGGCTCTTCAGGAGCCATCATAAAATATATCTGCTAAACACCAAAGTTAGCTTGCTAGCTGAGAAATGCTGCTATGAAGGGCTATCATGTGCCTATAAAATACTAACATTAGTCAAAAATGTCCACCCTGTCAGAACCTTTTTATCTTCTCTCTTTACACTTTTTGTAAGCAGTTTTGTAAATGTACAATACAATTATAAAGGCGTTGCTGATAGTTTATACATCATACTAACTTTGTTTGTTGTGCACATACCAGCATACTATTGTATAGTATTGTAGGCAGGGACTTCACAACACAGAATTATGCAGTGGTTTCTGTGTTGTATTAGTCCTGCGCGCTGAATCTGCCCACTTGACACAAAATGGTGGTGAAAGGAACCCTACACCAGCCCGAGGCGAGTACAGCCCCCAAGCATGAAACACCTAATGGTTGTCAGCTCACTGGCAGAAACATAGTTTTAAGCATGAAAAATGCTGAATTATTTATGCTTTCCCCCCAAAATCTCAATGTTCAAAGGTCGGATTAATTGATTCTGTCGAACACACACAAGTACATTATTTTTGCAATAACTACGATATTTAAGAGTCCACATTACTTCTTGAGAAGAAAAAAAGTCTAGGTAGTTTTTAGAACAGAAAAAGTATAGAATGCTTGTACATTATACGAGGTAATTATTCATGTTCTGTTTTTCAGCAGGTGCTCAATACAAAAGTGCGTTGGTATTCTAAGTAGACATTTTAGAGTGCCGTGGGGGGGGGTCCCGAGATTTTTCAGTGAAGGCAAACTTTTTTTTTTTTTTTTTGAGCCTCTGTGATTTCTGTGTCAGAAGTGAGCCTTGTAGCACTTCAGGTGATGGTCTAAATTAGTATGGTCCCTGTTTTCGTCTGACTTTGTGCCGGTAGAATTGGGTGTAATGCGGCGTTTGCGCCTTAGTGCGCCATTGTGGGTACTGCCACGGCCCTAATTTGCATTCTTGATATGCGGAAACAGAAATTAGACTCTGGTTAGAACTCTCTGTATTTCACTTTTGTCATGACCCGTGTCGGTGATGTCAGGTGTGTTTGTTATTGTTTTTTTCACGTTCCTTCCCCCACGCCATGTGTGTTTGTTTTTGTCAGCTGAGTGGGGCGTTTCCCCTCAGCACTCGTTCCTCACCAGCCACGCACCTGTTCCCCGTTACCGTCACACACCTGATCCCCATCTGCTCACTTAATGACTGGACTATTTGAACACCTCATCCCGACAGCTCAGCGTCGGGACATTGCTCCAAATCCAGGACTGTCACGGCCGCTCCCTGATCTTGTTCTTGTTCTCGTTCTCGCACTTGCTCCCTATACACTTCCATATGCGCTTGTCCCGATTGCTCGTTCTTGTTCACGTTCATGTTAATGTTAGTTTGTCACTGTCTTTGTTCCCCGTCAAGTTTAGTTCTGTTTGTCACGTTTTGTTTGCCCTTGTTACTTTGCACCCTGCCACGTTGTTTGTCCTTGTTTGATTCATTTAATAAATTCCCTTTAAGTTACCCTTTTCCCTGCTTCCTCGCATTTTGGGTCCTCCCCCTCCTCGCCGACCGGCGATCCCTGACAACTTTAGCGATTAGCACACATAGCGACTCCTCATTCGCCTCCGCGGTTAAAGCGCGACTTGTTAATAGGGTAGTTTATTTGTCACCATGGAGGAGATGATCCGCAGCTCGTAGCCCGTTGCTGCTGCTGTGCACTGACTTATTATATATTACAAATGAAGTCCACACTGCAGCGGCGCTGGATTCCTTGGCGCCAAGCATTCAAGCATTGGCGAAATAAATTACTCCAGGGACCTACGAGCGACACATCACTGTTTTTTTTTTCTGTTTTTTTTTATTCAGTATGCCACTGGTTAGTGTGACCTGCTTGCTGAGCATGGGACACAAATGTCCTTTAAAAAAAAAAAAGAGTCAACTTTAGCAATCTTGAAATCGCATTGTCTGAGATCGCGATTTTGGTCCCAAAACGATAAATCGTTCAGCTCTATCCTGAATGCAAACAAATTTTCTACAACTCAACTAGGACAAATCAAACCGAATCATAATGGCTTTAAACTCCCTCACACAAACAGCTAATGACTTCCAACCTCACAACCGACAACTCCACACTATCACCATCCCATCGCTACTACAACCTTAATATCCTCTTAGACAGCAAACTCTCTTTCAACCAAAACATAAGCCACACCGCCAAAACGGCTTTCTTTCGCCTGTAAAACATCTCACATCTTCACCCCTCACTCTTCATCACTACCCATCTAGACTATTGCAACAGCATACTTAATGACACAACCTCCAAGCTCCTCAATTCATGCACATAGCCTGCGGAATTGTCTCACAGAAGACATACGAGGCTGCACTGACCTCACATCAAAACACACCTGATCCGTTCTGCTTTTACCACCTAGTCATTGTCTCATTCCCCTACTTACTTATTTATTTCTGCCTCCAATTTCAAGTTTTATTTCTGAATGTGTGCACTTTACTCACTTTTTCTGTTACCTGTTTTATTTTATTTTTTTTTGTCTGCTTTTAACCCGTGGTGTCTTTGAAAACACTTTAAAAGTGCTCTAAAGATAAAATGAATTATTGTTTTCATTATTATTAATGGCTGGACGGTAGCCTCACAGTGCACAGGTGCATGGTTCGATTCTGGCGCCGGGCTTAGTTAGTTTGCATGTTCTCCCCATGCCGGCGTGGGTTTCCTCCGGGTACTCCGGTTTCCTTCCACATCCCAAAAACATGCATGATAGATTAATTGACTCTGACTTGCCCCTCTGTGTGTTTGTGAGTGCGGATGGCAGTTTATCTTTGCGATTGGCTGGCAACCACTCCACGGTATACCCCACCAACTGCTTGAAGATAGCTCCAGCACGCCCGCGACCCTCGTGAGGAAAAGCGGATCAGAAAATGGAGGGATGAATGGATATTTTTATTAAATCAGACCATTTATTACACACATGTTTCAAAACATGCATTTTATATATTGTAGTCAATCACAGCTATATGATTCCTACATGGGAAAGTATGTGCAAATCATATATTGTTGTATGGAAGTTTGAAAAAAAAATAAGTACAAAGTAGTGAGCACAAATTCTTTGGAGCAACTACTAGTTATTATACGATTTTGTTTGAATGAAAACACTGGAGGTAGCAAGCAAGCTAACATATTATAAGTAACTATACTGTTTTCACCATAGTGTCTGGGCTCTGATTTACACCCTTTGCCCATAAAGGAAAAAAAAAACAGCGAGCCATAGAAAGATAAATGATACCTTATATTTTAAGACATGTTTTTACATGCTCTCAATATTTGACCTTGAAGAGCTGTCGGTGATAATAATGACAATACTTACCGACACGTTACTACTCGCTAGATAATCCCTTAATGTTAAATTGACATAAATTACATACAATTATCAATGTGTAACAGATTACATTAATTAATTAACATTAATTAATCAACTTACTTTACAGAAAAATTGGATCGGTTTGTTCAATATTTTTCCAGTCTGTCTGATCTGCTGCCTGCGTGAGCGGCTGTCTGTGCGGCGACTGTTCATGATACATTCAATTGCATCTCGGAAAAACTACTATTCTAAAGAAATTGAATCGGTTGACTGGCTGTAAAAGAAGGGTGTATTTCCCCTGTGTCGCTCCACAAGACAAGAATACATTTAATTCAAGTGTCACCCCATTGATTCTAAGAGCATTGCACTTTGATATTGTTGTCAGAAAGCTACTGAACAACAGAACAAGGAGATATTTTCCTGACATTGTTTTGCTTTGTTTTATTGTGCTTTGCTTGGCAAACACTTGGCTTCTCCGTTGATTCCCAAATTATAAAGGCCAAAAGGTTTTCTTGCTGCAAACAAAGTCACTATAATAGAAAGGCTTTCAGTTGGCTATTTTGATTGCGTACTGTATTTCTACATCATAGCTTCAGGAAATAATTATTGACTCCAATGAGTGTACCAGGAGGTCTTCAGAATTGTGAGCCTTTTACGTACACAGATAATGATTGGCTTTTGGTGTTTGTTTTTTCAAATCACAAATTCTATTCGTGTCTTTGTTTTAAAGTTTCTGGAAAGCTGCAGACTTTAAACAGCACTACCTCAGATGCCACCTCTGCTATGCAGGGAGTGTGTGTTGTGGAAATGTCATCTACTGCGATACTTGGCAGTATCAGACATAAAAATGGGCAATTACAGACACCTACAGTAATCTCCTAAAGCAGCTGTCCCAACCTTTTTTGTTTCAATAACTGGTTTCACGTTCAGACATGCATGTAGTTTGGCGTGGTTAAAAAGGACCATTTTACACCGTTGTTGGTGTGCACACCATCGACTTGATTTAATCGCCAATCAAAGGTGCTCGTCTCCCTTTAAGAGGATGCAGTCACTGGCATGGAGGAAGCAGAAATTGATTTTCCGTACATGCAGGGTGGTCGAAGGGCACAAATTTTGTTTATGAGGAATTGCAAGCAGATTTCCATGTGATATAAAGTTGGCTAGGGAGATTAAAGATCTGTGAAGTGGGTACCACCTTTGTTTCGGCCTGTGTGTGTTTTTATTTTATTCAATGTCTCTATGTGGCTCATTACCAAATTGCCCGCCGCCCACTAGTGGCCCACAGCCTGGTGGTTGAGGACCCCTGTTTAGGACCTGAAGGGAAAAAGGAAGAAACTATTTTAGATGCAGCATCAATCAGGTGGATAAAGCACTCGTCAATTCACCGGGCCACTATTTGCTTACAGTCAAATGGCTTCCCATTATTTTGTTCAAAATCGTCTGTGTGGGGTTGATCCTATATACACAAATGTGTCGGTGGTTGCACTTGCTTGTACTCCTGTTTTTGTTTTTTGCACAACAGTGAACCTAGGCTAACTTAAATACAGTTCAATTCCAGAACTGTAGATCATACAACAATTGACAAGTGTTATGGATGGCCTTACAGCCAGAGAAGGGATCACCACGCAGATGCAAGTTTTTGAGAGCAGTGGCACAGGCTTTATTCAAACCATTGATTTGAATTACAACATGAAACGTCGTCGCAAGAGTAAAAACCAGTACGCACCAAAAAGAAATAATGGACCGGGCCACGGAAGAAACTGGACGAGAACAAAGGGATACAAAAGGCTATTTACAAAAACTAAACAGAACGTGTCCAAGAACACTTAAGAGAAACAAACACATTAAGTACTCTTGGTATGCTAACTAGTATTAAAACAGAAACACCGCAGAACTTAATTTAAACAACCTCAAATTCCACGGGCGCGCGACTAATTGACACAACTCGAGAAACCACCAGGTGGATCGGACTGATTGGAATTGCTTCCCTTTTGTGACTCCGCCCACCACACCACCAGGATGGACTGTGGGTGAAGAGAACGTACAAGCAACAGAAACACTGTACATGACAATAAGACATCCAAATTGGAAACCTGATGAATGATAACAACATTGGTGAATAGAGAACAGGGGAATCCTGTTAAACATCACATTATAAGTTATTAACATATATCAATAAATGCACACCCCGCTCCCATTAACTTTTCAGACCCTGGCTGGAATTTTTGCAAGTTGATTAATTGATCTAAAACATATTTCTGGATGTAAGAATGACATAATCTGCATATCTTTATAAACACAACAAGTCCCCAACACACTCACACACACCAAGAAAAGGAAACAATAAAAATAAAGGAAAAACACCAGGCGTCACGGCCTGTTCTGTGACATATTGCTTTATTAGATTGTTGCTCATCTAATTGCCTGTTGCAGGATTAGCAGCATGAGGCTACTGCCGGATTCACCAGCATTACTGTGACAGCATCCAGGCATATATTCTCTGCTATGTTCTGATCTCTTCACTTCATATTAGAGTTGTGAAGGGAGATCACAGCATTCGGTGACACTTGAATGATCTCCATTTGGGTCAGGGTGTGTGGGTGTGGGTGTGGGGGTGTGTGTGTACGCGTGTTTGTGGTCTGCTGTGTTAGAGGGCAACCCAAGCAGATAGGGATGGCATTTGTTGCATGCGAGGGGCAGCGGGAGGGGGGTGGCATCTGTCGACGACACACACAAATACAAAAAAAAAAAATGCACAAAAGTGCTACACACTAGCACATGCGCACACAGTATGCAAAGCGCATAGCCGGCGGCGTCTCACTTGGCCCCTGGGCTTTTTCCTGTCCATCTGTGCTGACAGAATGACCATTCTGTACTCGACTACTTGACCAGTCGGGTAGAACCAAGTGCACACACACAAACACGCACGCACGCAGGAACCCCCATCTTCAGACAAGCAGCATGAATCATGTTTGTTTAATTGTCAATGTTCCATTCATCCATACAAACATGTTGCAGTCAAACATTTTTTTAATAGACAATGTAACAATAATGAATAGAAATTAGAAAAGCAGATTTCATATGTCACTATTTCATCTTTAACACTTATACTACGGGGAAAAAAAAAGTTGCTAATGTCTCACCCACATTAGTCAATTTGTTAATTCAGGAGATGATTGAGACTGTGGAAACTTAAAATATTTGCATGCATAATGTTAAGCATTGTAACAAACTTAAAACTTAAAAGTAGAGAAAGTTGGATTCAAAACAAGATTAACAGAAAGTTAAGAAGACATCTAGGAATTGTGATAAGAAAAAGTCCTCACTCACTTAACACAGTACAAGCTTAACCAATATGGTGACTGTAATTACTCAGATACACGTGGACGAATTTGTTGAAAGTCCTCTCTTAATGAAAGAAAAATAACAATAACGAGAGAAATAATATGTGACGGGGTACAAAACGGCTCTCAATAGTAATATGGCATAGCCGAAGGGTGTAGAATGTTACCATGTTTCAATGTTTTATTAATATATAAACCCAAAATAATGTTTCTTACATGCACTTCGTTGCTCTTCTCTGTAGCAAGTCGTGGCTCACCCCTCCCGAAAGACAGATGATAACCGCCTTTTAAACACATAGGCCCCTCCTCTAAGACAATAAATTCTAAACATAACTGTTCTCTTCCTCTGAACACCAGTAATATTCATAATTATAGAAAAATATAATCATTCACCCACTTGTAACTTAGACTGCTCAAAACAACAAGAAAAGCCAAAAAGGACATACGGAAAACAGGTTTGTGGTGCGTGTGTGCGCAAATTTGCACATGTGTTTGGTTGGTGGCAGCGGACTAATAATAATAATGATCATTATTATTATTATTATTAAAAAAAAAACATGTAATACTAAAGGAAATACTTTTAATGATTTTCAGCCAACGCAGCCACCAAAAATGTTCGTAATGTTTTCTTTAATTTGAAAAATAGCACTCTAAAATATCAGACTTCATAAAAACATGCATCTACGACATAATCAAATGCATTGTAAAAAAATTAATCTCATGTCTGTCCATGTATATTGCTCCACCTTTTTTGTTTCCACATGCCTTGCTTCAAGGGTCATGACACATGATGTTGATGCTATTTGCAAGCCCCTCTATGCCATTTTGTATTGTTACCCAACTAACTTTATTGCGACAAAGCTATAGGGTTGTTTTAAATGCATATGTATTTGTCTTTGTTTTATGTTTAGTTTGACAAAAAAATATAAACTGGAGTGGCATTAGACAGCATGAAGCACCTTTTTCATGAAGACATTTGCATAGAGTTGAGTTCACTTCCACCATACAATGCTCGTATCTCAAATCTGTGCTCGCAAGTCAAAGCACAATAATTAATCATAATCATAACAGCGGCTTGTATAAAAAAAACTACTTTCAAGTGGGATTTTCATATCTTAAATCATCACTGTACTTTCTTATTATTCCACACTGTCTTTCATCGCAGCGTTTGTTCGGGAATGCTCCGTACTGCATGAAGCAGCACTTTCTCTTGAAACTTCAGCTTTACAGATGTCACGTCTGCTGTGCAGGTGGTGTGAATGGAGTAATGCAATGAAGTCTAACACAAAACACATGGCGGCATCAGTCAGACTAACGGTAATTACAACTACCTAGTGGCACCACCTGTTATTTTGTAGCACTTATTTGTACACCAGTGATTAATTGAGGCATGGCATCTATTAGAGAGTGGGCCACCAGTTGAGGAAATGCGGTGTTTCAATAGTCACTAATTTGTTCATTTGTATGAAACTACATGAACTTTTATGAAGAGGAGGCAACTGTAAAATTGCCTTCTTATTAAGGAACAAAAAATGTCGACATTGTTTCAACATTTACCAGAACCCAGGCAGTATCTACAAGTTGTAAAAAAACAAAATAGCTAATCAATGACTTACATTTCATTTACAATGAAACTCAATGTGCTTCACATGCTGTAATTAAAAGTACATCAGTGACATACCAGCGGCTCGGTGGAAGAATGGTAAGCACGATGGCCTCACAGTGAGAGACAGCATCAGTCCTGGGTTCAATCCCGGCTCCGGCCTTCCTGAGTGGAGTACGCATGTTCTCCCCGTGCCTGATTGGGTTTTCCTCCGGGTACTCCGGTTTCCTCCCACATTCCAAAAACATGCATGGCAGGCCGATTGAACACTCTAAATTGCCCCGAGGTATGAGTGTGAGCGCGGATGGTTGTTCGTCTCTGTGTGCCCTGCAATTGGCTGGCAACCAGTTCAGGGTGTCCCCCGCCTACTGCCCGAAGAAAGCTGGGATAGGCTCCAGCACCCCCCGCGACCCCAGTGAGGAGAAGCGGTACAGAAGATGGATGGATGGATGGATGTTTTCAATACTATCGCAATACATTTGATCTAACGGCACATTTGAAAGCCTGCAAAGACACCATACAATCAAATAGTAAACACTAAAGAAAAATGTTCCATACATCCATTATCTGAACCGCTTCTCCTCACAAGGATTGCATGCGTGATAGAGCCTATCCCAGCTGTCTTCAGGCAGTAGGCGGGATACACCCTGAACTGACAGCCAATCTCCGGGCACACAAAGACGCGCTCACAATCATACCTGGAGACAATTTGAAATATTCAATCAACCTACCATGTATGTCTTTAAAATGTGGGACGACCCGAAGAAAACCCACACAAGCACGAGGACATGCAAACTCCACACAGGGAGGCTGGAGCCCGGAATTGAACCCTTCACCCCTGAACTGTGAGACGGACTTGTCAATCAGTCAACCACCGTAATAATATTATATGATAATAATTATAAGAAACATAATAATGATAACAATGACAACCTTTCCGACTGGCAGCAACTTCCAGCATGCAAAATGGGAAAACCCATTGTGTAAGTTTTTTTTCTTTTTTTTTAAATTATTTTTCTTTTTTTTATGAAATCTAATCAAAGTATGCAGTAATTCAAATTTTGATACACTATAAGATAGTACTTGTACGTTCTGTTACTTAGTATTCAAATGAAAATTTCACCCCATTTAGCAAAGAAATCCCACTCATTGATTTTGCAAGTGACAAAAAGTTCTCTGTGAATCTTCTCGTTACATTTCAGATCGATGCTTCGTGACGCTACGCACATTGCAACAAGGTGACAGAAGCATCCATATAGAACTGCGCTCGATCAGGCAGATGCTGTGCAGTTGGGAAATCAGCCTGGCAGAGAGGTCCCAAATAGAATTAGCATCAGAACAGAAAGCCTGGCAAAGGTGTACATGTGTTTTGAATTGACTGATCAAACTGAAACCTAAAAACATGATTTGAAGCTCTGAAATATACATGAGAATGAATTATTGATGTTGCACTACAGCTTCAATCAAGGAAATGAGATGAGCAAAGCCCTAATCATTACAGCCACGGCTCACATCAAAGCCTCAGAATGTGTGGGTGGGTGGGCTGCCCCTGCAACTTCACACTTTGTAATTGACCTGGAGATTTGTGCAAAGTAAATGATATGCCAGGAGTGTATGACAATAGAAGTGAAAGGATGATTTGTGCTTGTGTGTGCGTGTGTGGCTTGTTGTATAATATTATATCAAGGGCTCTGTTCATGTGTATTGTGCTTGTCTTTGTCTAATATAGAAAAATAACACATATAATAAACCATTTAAACCACAAATATTAACCACACATTACAAAACCATAAAACCTTCATCTAATTTCTTACTCCTCTTCTACCATTAGACTTAAAAATAAACAGTTCACAGATAATTTGATTTTTGAAAAAAATGGACCAAAAGGGTGTGTTTACACATATATGCAGGGTAGAATTTCGCAGTGGTGGACCGCCAAGGCCTTCTTTGCTGGCCTAACATAATCAAGAAATCATGATCATATTCTTCACATTGATGTCATATTTTATCCTAGTGTTGTATTTTTAGTGAGAGTTTTTATCCAATCAGAGTTCAGCTAGCTCGTGTTGCCAGGCAGATTTCAGAATACGAGTAGCACACACTATTTGTCCAAGGCCTTCAGATACAATTGTGCACGCATCTGTTCGGTCAAAGTCAATGAGCTTTCAGAGTGTATAGTTGCGATAGCCAATCAGATCACGAGTTGGTGACAATGAGCCTTCTCGCTGGCCTTACCCTGAAGGTGATGAATGCGTCTTGTGATTGGATATTCACTCGTGAGGGGGCAGCACTATGCGGAATCAACACACTCGGAAGTCGTCACTGGCAACCATTCGAAAATGTAAATTTTGCTTTTTTAAACCACAGTGGCCGAAGGACGGAAAAGTTTTGATGCAATTGCAGATAAACTTGCGAGGCCATTTTCAAGATGGACCTTTCAAGAGAATCTAACACTCAATAGTGTATATGTGTCTTCATGTATATTATTTCTCCAGCTGTAGTGCCATTAATGATGGCAATATGAGGGGGATTTATTCAAGTACGACTTCACTGAAAGACCTACCTGTGAAATGAACGGCCCGCAACTGGATTTTCAGTATCTTCCACTAACAACCCAGGCTAAACATAGCTCCTCCCAGACATACAAAGATTTCATATATGACTTCAATAAGACTTCCTTGACACCAATTACTACCTTCCTATGAAACAAAAATCTACGAACTAGCAAGTATAAATATTTGTATTTGCGGTATATTTATATTTTAAAGCTTTATGAACCTCTCACCCTCATTTAAACAATTGATCTTATGGCTGGAGCTATCTAATAATTTTAGTTTTGAATCACAGGCACAATACTGAATAACTAACTAATACAATACAAAATGTCCTCACATTTTACACTGCAATATCAGTGACTGTGAATGTGTGTGTGTGTGTGTGTGTGTGTGTGTGTGTCTTTAAAAGGCAGGCCTGGCCTGTGGAGCTCGCTGACCTTTAACCGGATAACTTGCTCGTCAATCTGCTTGTGGAGTGCCTGGGCATCAGTTGTAGCCCTGTAGCTAATGTATAAAGATTCTTGTTGTGGGTTTATTTCGTTCACGTTTTTTCAGGAATGTGATAAGGGAAGTTTGCATTAGGTAAAGTATCCGGCGTAAGAATTGTGCCAAAAACAAATATCGGAGTGACCCCAAAAGGGGAAGAGACGAAAGACAACTTTACATGGAACAGGCAACAGTCTTCACTAAAGCATACTAAAATGCTTGCATACAACACCAGTTTTCCTGGCATAAACCTGATAAGGTTGCCCAAGAGGAAAAGATGCATGCCTTCCCCTCATTATCTTCATCTGCTGGGAATAAGCAGATGAATGGATTTCATGACATGACTTGATGGAACTGAAAAACCGTCTCCGTTTGATCCCGTCTTTCAAAATCGACAACCAACCAAAGCTTATCAAATCATTTTAATAAACGCCTGCATGTTTTCTGATGATGATGCACTCGTGAATCCATTATGCAGATAAGAAGGTGGCGCAAATGTTCCGAAACGTAAAGGAGATTGATAACAGTGCTGGAAGTCATATCTAAAATATCAAGCAATGGTGATAACGTCTTCCCAGACAAGTTGTAAGGAAGGCACGCTGTGTATTTTCACACCTGAGAATCAAGAACTGCACCAAAAGGGAAACTTCAGTTCAATTATAATGAGCTAGTGTGAAAGCAGCCTTAGCCGGACTCAAGTCGCGTCGCTAAATGAGAACTTTCTCAATCAAACAGTTTTCTTTCTTTGCCTCCTCCCCCCCCGTGTCGCCTCCAGCCCCCTCGGATATCTGTGTGAGGAATCACATTAAATATAAACAGAGATAAATGATGGGCAGAGAAATCAAATTGTTTAAACAGCATATTGAATTTTAGAGGGCTGAATTGAATTAATAGGATACGATTTCCTCGTTAAAAATTCATGGAGAGATGGCGAGGATGTTGGGAGTAATTCTCTGAAAAGAAATGATAGAAGGCACAGTGGGACTGGTTGGACTAGTCGCTAAGATTAAACCATCGTTGACCTTATTTAACTCCTGAGCAAGTGTTCTTTAAAGATATTATACATGCGCAGCCCAGGGGGTAATCAAATCCAATCCAGTCATTCAGAACAGCTAATTCTAAAGTGCCACTCTCAACTGCAGAAACGCACAGGAAAAATCTGCTTTTTCTTCTAAACTTACACAAATTGACATACACGAGACCCGTGGTCGCTCTCACCAGGAAAGGGTTGTAGGCAGCACTTCCGATTTATCAGACTGCCAGCAATCTGAAATCAGATTTCCCCTCAAGACACCATGAAATTATAGATATTTTCTCTCCCAGTCCACCTCACTACCAAAGCCCACAGGATAAATATCACAACTCTAAAGCCTTTCAAGCTGCTATAAGCTGGCACGTTGATGACATTTTGACCAGGCCTGTGTTTCTCCCCAAAGCTTGCCTCCAAGTCACACACACACACACAGAGACTACAGAATTCCTCCCTCCTCCTTCTCCTCTTGCACGTTGCAGCCCCTCTCCCAGTGCCTGGTGGCTGACTTAGCGGTGCAGTGATCCATGGTACCAGCCGCCTGTTTATCCAGGCTAAGTGCTCTTTGCTGTGCCACTCCTCTTTTCTCTGTTGGCGCTGACCTGCTTGATTGATAAATATCGTGAGAGCCAGCATGTGGCCTTTAGGGTAATCGAAATAGTTTAGGGAGTATGGGACAAAAAGGCCAAGCTCGAAAAATTGGAACACAGCACGTTTGGGGAAAGTCATGGCAGGTAAGATTTGGGGCGATTTACTGATAAACGCGGGTATGCACTATTAGCGTTCAGGACTGTTATTCAAGACACATTTTCTGCTTTAGACCACACCACTGTCATGATCCGTGCCTGTCATGCCTCGTGTGTTTTGTTTTTCCAGCTGTGTGGGCGTTTCCTCCAGCGATCGTCTCGTGCCATGCCGTCTGCAGCTGAGAGACGCGCCCACCAGCTCCACACCTGAATCCCATTCACATACTGATTACACACACTATTTAAGCCACTTATACTGACAACTCAGCGTCGGAACATTGTTCCCTTTGAGGACGTCGCGGCCGCTCCCTGAGCGCGTTCTCGTTCTCGTTCTCGTTCTCGTTCTCGTTCTCGTTCTCGTTCTCGTTCTCGTTCTCGTTCTCGTTCTCGTTCTCGTTCTCGTTCTCGATCACGCTCACGCTCACACTCACGATCCCTAGCTTTTGTCACTGTCCTTGTTCCTCGTCATTTGTTCTGTTTAGTCATGTTTAGTTCGTCTTTGTTATTTTTGCACCCTGACACGTTTTGTTTGTCTGAGTCCCTCGTTTGCTTTTCAGTTATTTTTGTCAATAAATTCCCCTTCCAAGCTACCCTCATCGGCTTCTCTGCATTTTTGGGTCCCCCTCCGCCTCGCGCACCGGCGAACCCTGACAACCACCACCTTGGATTATGAATGTTCTCGGTGTATGATGGTCCAGAGTGTTGCCCAGTGTAAGAATGCAACGTAAAGCAACACAAGAAAGCAGAAATGCTAAGGAAATTGCCATAAATGTATAAAATTTTGGAGAGTGACAATATCCCCATGTATTGCCATAATGCTAAAACATAAAGTACTATGGATGCATGAATCAACAAGCCTTTTGATTATATGAGACTGCATTTTTCTGACAGTTTCATTTTTTTTTCTATTGGCATAAAATACAATGGATGCAGAGCTCAAAAGAATTGACTAGGAGACTGTTCAATAATTTATAACAAGCAAAGCTCTGTTCACACAGATAGCAAGTTTTTGCATCATACACACAGGAAACTAGCATTATCACCATCACAAAACGTTTTCAATTAATTCAAATTGAATCATATTTATGAATGAAATCTGGCACCACACAAATTTGAGGAGCGCCAACTGAGTCATCCTGTGCCTTGATTATCCATCCATTATCTGTACCGCACATAGAGACAAACAACCATCCGCGCTCACACTCATACCTAGGAGCAATTTAGAGTGTCCAATCAACCTGCCATGCATGTTTTTGGAATGTGGGAGGAAATCGGAGTACCCAGAGGAAACCCACGCAGGCACGGGTAAAACATGCAAACTCCACACAGGAAGGTCTGAGCTGGAATCGAACCTGCGACCTCTACACTGTGAGGCCATTGTGCTAACCAGTCTCCCAAATTAAAACGATTATTGAATGATGATGTTAATGTTGTGCATGTTCTCCAATAATTTTCACTGTGTAATTTACAGGGCTGGGCACCCTTTTTTGGTCTCGACCCTCCGGCCTTATTCATAAAAATTGTCGGCCGCCAATGTCGTTAACCCCCCCAAAAATATCAGCTTACCTAATTATGAGCTTATTACGGACTAATTGGTCTCCTTCTTATTATTTGCCTACTTCTTCTTTCTTCTTCTGAAATCAACGTGCCCAATGTAAGTAAGTATGCAATGTTAGTGTTTTGTAGTATTGCCCCCCACCCCCTTCTAATGGTATGCCCTAGTAGCAGGTTGGATGTGCTGGTTACATGGTGTAAGAATAAGGAAATACAGGCACGCTTGAACGCCCACTGCTGTCTCACGTCTCTTCATACGCAAAAAGTTGGTTGTGGCGTTTTTGACGCATACTGAGGTCATTTTTGTCATTTGCCGATTTCGCGAGTAGGTTCATCAAATGCTTGAGAGCCAATTCGTGGGCCGGATTAAAATCCACCTCCAGCCTTTGTTAATCAAACCCTTTTTGCAAATTTGTCACCCTCCGTCCCAAATATGGGCCAGACCATTCCGCCACTGCGACGGACTGCCCACGCTGCGGTAATTGCTTCATATGATGAGAATTATTTTGGCGAAAATATGGCTTTTATATTTTTGTATTACGGTAATGTATTACTTCTTTCTCAAAGGAAGGGCTGTCTGTTTGCTGTATGATGGTTGTTTCATAAATATAACAAGAGATTTATGGAGGACTCGGATTGGCTCACGGAGGTCATATTTCACATGAAACCCCCCCGCAAAAAAAGTTAGCGTTAACCTTTAGTGTAGGCTCTCCTGGCTTTGCCAAAAGACATCCAAAAACAAGCCAGTCAAAAAGAAAACATTCATCTTCAAAAGGTCAGCAAGTGTTGCCCATGCTTTCACACTTATTTTGCTGCCATTTCCTTTTGTACAACGTGTCATCGGGACAGGCAGACAGCAGGAAGTTCACCTGAAACCTCTAACGGATTCCTGATACCATTTATGTCACACTCAAAGCAGGCAGGAGATAGGATGAGATTCAAAGGGCTGTAAAGGCACCAATGTCCTTTTTGGAGAGACAGTTACTCATGACAACCGCAGCCTATGTGGGCCATTTTATAAGACACTTTGAGCCTTTTGTTGTTCCCATCTGAGTGAGTGAAATGGTGCTTTATCGTATTGCTTGGCTGCAGATTCGAAAGCACAAGGCAACTTTTTGTGTCCTGAAGTCATCCGCGTCACTCTGAGATGTTTGGCAACCAAGGTCATGTGAAAAATAGAACAGATGTAAGGCATCACTTTGGGGCAAATGCTGGTCATTTTTCCAATGCGGTGGAACAAGACAAGATTATTCGGAAAAAAAGGAATATGCTCTAAATAGTATCATCTATACAAGTTGGATTTTATACAGAATGAAGTATAAACAAAATGTCATACTCTAAGATTTTCGGAAGTAAAACTTTGCACAAAGGAGTAAATCTATTATGGCACTTTCATTTACAGGCATATGGTAATGCATTTAAAATAAAAGTGTGCTATACACCACTTCAGAATTTGGGGAATTTTGTATATAATGATGCGATTGATCGTGATTAATCACAAAGACCTCATCCGATCGATCGCGATTAAAAAATGTAATTGTTGCCATGCTCTAATTTATTTATCTATTTATTGCATGACTAGAATTAAGTGCAATAGCACATCCACTTTGTTTTTTTTGTTTTTTTGCAACAAACACGCACATATATGGTACATAGCAGGAGATATAAAGTGCAGTGAAAAAGCCATAACCATGGAAACATATTTAAGAGGAATGAAAAGAGAGGCAGAGTGAGACTAAACACAATGTTTATAGGATATTTTTTGTTGCAAGTTGATCTATATCTCTTTTTGGTTTTCTTTAATGTTAATGATACAAGGTTGTGCAGAGGTGTTGTTATAACGATTTTCTGGACAAATGATACTATCTGTAGTCGTGGCGGAGAGTTGGGGGGCGCAAAATATTTCTTTTTCCTGGAGACGTGTAAAAGAAAATTATTGAGAAGCACTGCAGTAGATGGACGAGCAGAAAAACGTTCTCTGCTAACGGCTGTTGCCTATTGCTTCTTTTTCAGCGTTTAGCCTTAGGAAACCTTCATAGCATGAGAAAGGTTATCTTGGCAACAACAACAATCAGAGTAGTTAGGGTAATTTAGTTAAATACAAAAGACTTCTTTGTGAGCAGACTGCTTTCACCACAGGTTTCCACAGTGTTCACAAATACTTCATCCTAATTGCACGCCAAAAAATATGCAATTTTTATTTGCAAAGCTTTGTAACAATTTAGTCCAAACCAGTGAGATATGGCTTTGCGTGTACAACTAATATGTAAGCAAATGTCAGTGTTGGGAATTTTTCACTCATTCCCTCTTACCTAATCACAATACTCAGACGTTTATAAAGTGGACTAAGCACTTTATATGGGTCATTAGTCAAAAAAAAAAAATCTTCAAACTCTATCCATGCTTTTTATTTTAATTACGTCATTGCTAATTACGTCAGTGCTGATGCATAAATATGTCAGCTGATGGAACTATATTTTAACTCATATTACCAACTGTTTAGAGCGGAGGTGGGCAAACGTTTTGATTGGCGGCCCACAATGGGTTCTAAAATTTGACAGAGGGGCCGGACCAGGAGCAGCTGGATGGAGTGTTTTGGTAACCTCACCTCACCTGAGAAAAAAAATACATTTAATTTTAAATAAAAGCGAACAAAAACATTACAACAATATATATGTCTTTGAAAAACCACAGGATTTAGAAAATAGAACATTAACAAGGTTTATTCATTCAATTAAAATTAAAACGTTTAATGGGCCTTATGTGGTCCCTGGGCCATAGTTTGCCCACGCCTGGTTTAGAGCATGCTAGCTTATATTTCAGCGCTGACAAAAAATTTTGTTCTGTGGCAATATAAATACTGAACCTACCAAAAAAAATACATAAACTCTTATTCTTTCACCAAAGAAAGTTGAACTTGAATTTCCAAAGATAAACTGGGCCAGAAACTCTTTTTCATGCCAACCTGTTGAAAAACATGATTGACACACAAACTAGTCCCTGGCAGTAAACAGTTGGTTTCCAGTTGACGAAACGAAACATAATAAATACTTTACAACAACAATGTATTGGTTGTTCGTCTATGTGTGCCCTGTGATTGGCTGGCAACCAATTCAGGGTGTACCTCGCTTACTGCCCGAAGACAGCTGGGATAGGCTCCAGCACCCTGGCGACCCTCGTGAGGAGAAGCGTTTCAGATAATGGATGGATGTTTTAAGATGACATTGGGATGTTTTGCTTCACAGAGTGTATTCAAGATGTGCATCATGGGATGTATTGCTTTTCTACTGGCCATCAGTAGAAATAAATGCTTGGTATATAATATGTCCCAACCAACCAAATAAAGAAAGTAATTTGGATTGTGTCACACTTTGGTCTATGAGGATCTCCCGGCATTCAAATTCAATAGCTGAGGGAATTCAAAATGCTAGTTTCAATTTCCTTCACAACAAAATGACCCCATGGCTGATTGATTTTGTGTGCACAAGTTGCAGTCGTCGTCCTCATCAAAGGAATGATGGCACATGGGGCAAATCTGTTGTCTGATCTCATATCTGGTTATTTTGTATGTTTGAGAACCAGCGAGATGTTGTTCTGTAACTGGTGCTGCTGGCTCTCCAAGGCTCCTCTCCGTTTATTTCACCGTCTTTTCTCCCTTGCAGCTGAGCCAACGGGGGCACTGACCTCATCTAAACCCAAACTCTGTGACCACTGTGCTTCCTCTGTGTCAGGGAGGAGATGAGAGCGCCAGACACCTCTCTTATTAAACCTCTGTTTGGCTATGAAAGCTAGGAGGTACAAGGCAGAGACGAGTGGGCATGACCAAACCGACTCTCTTTTGTCATATCCAACATTACACCCTCTAATTGGCTCCCGTAGGCCTCTCTCGTTTGTCGAAAAAAAAAAGCAAGTAAGTCAGCACATATAATTCACATGCAGACCAATGGACTGAGATAATTGTACTGAAATACGGTGAGGTTTTACACAGTAATTGTGACAACTGAAATGCAGAAAGCACAACATGATCAAGTAATAATAGGGATTTTTCATTGTGTACGTTTTAATTTCATTTTGAATTTTGTTTTTTAAATTCAAGTTAGTTTTAATTAGCTTTTTAACGCAAGTTTGTTAGCTTATATCCATTTTTATTTATTGTATCCATCACTTGACAAAGAAGAAAACAATGGATATTGTATAGTTATAGTATATGTTATAGTTTTAGTGAATTTGTTAAACATGAAATGTGGTTTCAATCAGTTGTCAGTTTTTGAAAAAGCACTGTCGTTTTTAATTAATTAATTTATTTATGTATTTATGAATTTTAGATTTTCGTAACTATGATAATCTCTAATGTGGCGAACTGCTAACAATTTGGGATGAAAAATAGTTTCACCATCTTTCATAAATTTCAATGTTGTTTGTCATGATCTGTGTTTTTGCTGACTATGATTCGATATAGTTTTGAGTCAAGTTATGTCAAATTTTCCCGTGTTCCGTTTTCATGCCTCGTCTATTCATTAGAGTTTCTTCTCCACTTGTTCAAATATGCTCTGCTCCTTGAATCACCCTATCAACTCTCTGCAGCCATTTGTGTCTTGTCCAGGTGTGCCTCGTTGTCACATCAATTTGTTTGCATTTAGTTCCCCGGTTTCTCTCAGTCGGTCCTAGTCATTGTTGTTTTCGTCATATGTCATGTGACCTGCGTCACGTCAAATCTCTCCGTCGTGGTATTTTGGTTCTTCCATGTTTGGCTTTTTAAAAATAACATGAGTTTCATTTTTTACTCCTTTTTCCTTGCCTTGCTTTTTTAATTTACGGTGACCGTCTTTGCTCCATCAACGTGACACCGAGATGGGAAAAGCAGAATCATTTCGGAATTTCCTAAATTATCCCCGAGCGTTCATATGGCCAGGCCGGTCTGTTAAATCATCCTCCCTCTGACACCGCCTGCCATCAACCGCATCTCGATGGCACCTTCACAGACTATAGATTAATTCGCTTTCTCATATAACAATGTTTAATTACACAGCCTTCCGAGCAGCACAGTCACAGGTGGCGATTTATGTGTGTTTGTCAGCAGACATGAGGACTATATAACTGCTCACTGTCAGATCCATCATCACAAATAGACGGAACTGACTTTAATTCCTCCCTCTGTTGGGATGTAATTACAGAGGTTTACTGAGATGGAGAAGACTTCTGACAGAAATAAATATGCAAACTACCCAGCCTTGTCAGTTTTTCACACAGTTATGAATTTTGCCCCCTGTTGTTGCTTTGATAGTGCATTTTTTCCCCCTTGACTAAAATTGTCGGTTGATTAAAATAATTTTTTCCCCCAAATGAAATTCAGGAAACATTACCTCTTTGGACAATTAAAACAGACAATCTAAGACAGAAAAGCATTTGTGTCTTAAATGATATGAATCCTCCCTAATGGCCATTATACTCTTCCGGAGGTTTCTACACACACTACTGCAGCCATTTTCTTTGGCTCAGCTAATTGGTGTAAATGTTGGAGCCGCTTTAGTTGAGAGGCAGCTGTTTATATCCGAAAGGACACAAAGGGAGAAACCTGTCCACTCTAATTGGTTCGACCAAACAATTTGGAGGTTGTGGAGTAGAAACTGATGGGGAGCTGAGTCAAATGCAAGGGGTTTTGTATTACCTCCACCAAGGAGCTAATGTTTTTGGACATGAGGGGTTCTATGCTGTTTTTTTTTTAATTTATTTATTTTTTTTGTTTTGTTTATTTTTGTAGTGTCACCACTTGAAACTTTGTGGAGAGTTGGGCCAACAAAGAATCGTTTGAATCTTGGGTGTGGATCTGAATAAACGAGCAGATTGGAGTCCATTTTGTTTTATTTGTCTGTCAGGTGGCGAGTTTTTTACAATGCAGTACTGCCTTTCAAAAAAAAAAAAAAAATCCTTTTGCTCAGGAAATTAATATGCACCATCCTTATGTGTGAAAAGTTTGTTTTTTTCGTTTTTTTCTTTTTTTTATTGTTAAATGTAATAGGCAACAAACGTTGAAATTCCAACATTGTACCACCAACCACAAAACAATCAAGTGATGGAATTTTTCTTTTTAGTTTTTTACTCGCATGGTTTATCAAACCTGGAACCCCAAAGCACACTATTAAGAGTTAGTGACAAAAACAAATTACAGGGAAAATAAAATCTCAAAAGTAACCCCAAAAAAATCCAAAAAGTGGATGCAAGGAGCGCTGTAAGGAACAGATGCTGACAAACAAAATAAAAAGTGCACTCAATAAAAAATATAGAAACACACGTAAGGGTGGAACGAACAGAATAATTAACTCAAGCAGCGAGAAAAATTTTTTTACATAAAAACTACTGTCATAAATGTAAAAAACAAAACAAGTTTGAAGTGTGGACCAGATTATCTCATACTAAATGTCCTCATATGGATAAATAAAATAATATAATTTAAAGACTATATTCCCTCTATCAGCTTTGTTTGCCAAAGATATTGAAATAATGTCCTCTAACGTTTATTTTCTAAATTCTTTTGTAGAATATCTATAATATAACATATTTTCTCTCTTCTTTCACTCTCTTATCACTTCCAGTGCAAAAAAACAAGTTCTACTGTTTGTTTTTGTTCACATTTATCGCATCTACCACTTGTGTGCTTTGCCATTTGACCCCATGTGCTGTTTAACCCACCGAGTCTTGATATAATTGATCCACTTGGTTGCTTCGAATGCGTTCTTCCTACTTCCCCAACCTCGCTTTGTATTCGATAAAAGCACCTCCCAAGCCTTTCGTCCTCCAAGTGCTTATGCCACCTTTCTTTCTGCCTTCATCTCCATTCCATTGCACCCTCCCGTCCACTTGACTATAAGTCACAGCCATCTCCGCCTCCTTGTCTGTCTACTCATTTCCTCCCATGCAAAGATTACTGTTATTCCCATCGGGTGAAATTTGTTTGTTTGATTTCCATTATATATCTGGCCTGCTATAGAAGTGGTTGTTATTGACGGAGTAGTGAATATTTGGAACCTGAGCATATAACTGATCTCAATGGTCTTGTTTCTTCCACCAAAAGTGCTACCATTTACCCATGTAATAACCGATACGCTTTTGCAAATTATTTTCCTCACTTTGACATGAAACTTGGGAACATTAAATGCAACTCCTACCTTGCACATCACTTAGTTGAAGTGTTCTGTCCTGATTTTCTTTTCTAACAAAGTGATCACGACTTTGGCATTGGGCATGATCCAAGATTGTATTGCTGCAAACGGTTGCATTGGAATATCTAAATAATCTACTTTAAACTCTGCTTCTTTCTTTTGTCCTGTCCACCTGAACCTATTCATTTTATTGCTCTCCTTTTCCCAGCGTGGCGTTAAATTTATTGGATGATCCTGATTATGGCTTGGTCACTTCACCCAATCCGTCACGGATAACTGTGTCCTTCCCATTCCTTTAGGCATCTCTCCCCTCTACTCCTGATCTTAAAATAAAACAAGCTAATTGCAATGAGGATCAGGTGTGAGCAAGTGGCTATGCCCACCCCTGAGAGCCAGACCTGGTAGGACCACATGGTCATGACAGGTTTAAAAATAGTTACTATTATAATAATATTAATATTAATATTATAATAATAATAATAATAATAATCAAACTATACTCCACTACAGAATTGAAAAGAAAACTCTCTGGGCAAATTAAAGTTTCCACTTCTATGGGCAAGCAAACACTGCGCTGAGGTCAGCATGATAGAACTCCTGTTAATCTGTTTTAAAAGGTATGCAGTAGATCAATGTTGGGTTGCCTGGTGAATTATTAATTACTTGCTGTTCAAGGAAGCTCTCCACTCTCACTTTCTAGTCTTGAAGATTCCTTCTTTTTCGGCCACTGTGAACGCTTGATCGGAGGATACAATGCAAAAAGACAGCTATCGATATGGAGAGGGCAAATAGCCAACAGCCTTGAAAGGCGATTTAAAACGGTCTCAAGATAGATTTCGTCCCTTTCTTCCCAATTAGATTTTTTTGTGGCGTTATATATCAGTCATGAAAAGCAACAGTGTGAGATGAGGTGTCCTTGGAGACAGCGTGTCCTTTGCACCTTTTTGGAAATCTGGAATGAAAATCAGTTCGGATTTTCCGCAGAAGTCAATGAACTCTCCCTCCCTATGAAGCATGCGTGCGATGAAATTCTAAAGAGAATGGCCTCCCCCACCTCAGAGATGTTTAGCATAAGTGCACTAAGGCTGAGAGTTGCGAATTGATAGAGGAAAATGTTTAATACGTTCTAATAATGGAATATTGGATTGAGGACAAAGGCTTCTGCGACTGTAATGAAATTACCACCGTGACTTTGTCAGAAGCTAGTTGACAGTTATTAGTCTGCTGAGCCAAGTCCCCAGGGTTGCATGGCAGATAATCTGACAGTCAGCGCACACATTGCCAGTCTGATCCTTAAAGGAGAAATGCCTGACCCGTCTGGAAGGAAGACAGAAGGTAGTGAGGTCTACGTGAGGACAAAATGAGGTGCGAGGATCATAACAGTGGGGTAGCAAATTAATAGGATCAGGTGCAGAGGGGTACTGTACATGTGTGTAGTTGGAAGGAAGAACAGCCACCATCTGGGTACCGAGTCGCTCCAAGCCACGAAACATCCGACGTCCGCTCGACTGCCAGATCACGTCCATATCGCATTGGTCAATCCAGGAAGCACCCGGATGTCAAACCGTGACCTCATATTGATGGTGATATGACATGCAATATTTGCGGAGCACTGCTGATTGGTTGAGTTGAGCCACTTCATGTTTGGCATATTGTTTACAGTTATGGACTTGGTGACATAGAGGTTCATCGTTTCACTGTTTTGACCCTATCAATTCTCTTACATAGGAAGTGGCGTAGAGACAGGCCAGAGGACAGTGTCCAGTTGGTGAGTATCATATAGAAACATAATATACATAACATTTGTGTTTTGAAATTTTCAAGCGCTGTGCTCCAAATCTTGAAGGAAGGAACAAAGGATAATACAGAAATATGCGAGCTAGGCAGCGCCTGAAACACACTCCATAATGAAGAGGACGTACTTGAGACAGGCCTCTTCTGATTTATTTATCCATTTCTTTTTAATGCTGTTACATAATTTTGTTCCGATGTTAATTTTTTAATGCAGGCCTGTTGGCGTCATTAAATTTATGGAGAAATGTTTGTTCCAAATGTTTCACTATAATTCAGCATCATCTACTGTCACTAAGTATGCACTCAACCTCCAGTTGCATTTTAAACGTTCTCCTTTTACAGTTTGACCTTCAACACATACACAACAATGACATCAAGGATAAATATTATTCCATCCCCAAATAACAGTGCAGTATTCATACGCCCTCACAGTCCAAGACAATTACGTAAATGTATTTTATGTAATTTCACAACACGATAAGTTTCATCAACAATCTATATAATTTCACATGTATGAATAAATAAGCACTGTTGGGTGGTTATTCCAAAAAATATTAACCATGATCATTTTAATTGAAGTTATAATTAATAAATGCAGTTACCCATTAATTTTGTGTGTATTTTTTTTTTTTGTTGTGTACTTCATTTTACTTTTAAGTCAAACTGCGGTGCGCTCAGGGAGGACAGAATAACATGTGTCACACACCGCAATCAACACATTCGGGGTGTTTTCTCGATGCCTTGCAGAAACACTCTGCAACTACAGCACCAATCTTTTTCTTTTTAACTACATTACATCCCGTACACTTCAAAACTGCATCCATCCCAAAAGGGTGCCGTAAAAGCTTTCCTTCTGCTCCCGCCCGTGACATCTTTTCTCCGTCAACTCGGGCTTGCTCAATGGGGAGTGCGAGCATCAGGTCATCAGAGGGGCGGGGCGGAGTGTGTTCATTTCTCCTGACAGGAGGGCTTGGAAGCTGGGGAGCCATCTGTAAGAGATGACCTGTGCGCCCGAGTTTCACACGATCACAGCGTGATGCTTTGCTCACATAGTAACCTACCGCCTGAGAAAAAGCAACTCTGATTTTGTTTCATTCTGTCTGAGGCCATGTCTGCACGTGCAAGGATATTTTTGAAAACATATATTTTCCCAGCACCCCCCTTGAAAACAGTTTGGCCAATAGGAATACTGAAAAAGCAACATCAGCAGACCTTATTCTGACAGGTTTAATTCTTGTTGCCCGAGAGACAACATATCAGCCATATGTGTTAAAAGTCGCAGTCATGCTTGTCGTTGCACTAAATATAATCCATAATATCATTTGACATGATCACTTGTTAGATGGACAACTTGTCCCAGGCCTGTTGCTAAGTTGCTGAGTGCATTTGTTAACTGTCGCTACAGCATCCAAACAAAATTAGCTTTCTTCCGTGCCTATATTTAATCCAAATCCCAACTCCAAATTCCGTTTTAACTCGAAATCAAACCGAACTGCCAAATCCTGACCCAAACCAAAATAAACCGAACCTCTTATAACCCTAAAGGAGACGAAAGAAATTGAGGATTCTTGTCTGCCTGCAGTATCAGATTGCCTTTGGGGACCCTTCCAATTATTCACCACGTAGCAACTTTAAGGACAAACTATATCTCAGTCTTAACTTTTCACAAAATAAGCCTGTAGCCTGCTTCTTCTTCCGCCGGCACCTTGAGTGCTCAGTGAAGCAGAGCGGAACGTTCAGTCTGGGTGGCGACTGACCCAGATGTGAATGAGTTGAGCTGAAAGATATTTTGCTACTTTTGACTTTTGTCTCTCTCACCCTCATGCTTTATCTCTTGGAATTTTTAACATCAAAATGGAGTGTTTTTTATATTCATTCATCCATCAAGTGAGTTCTTTCACCTGTATTTGTTTGGGTGGAAAGATTTTATTAAATTTGGCTAATGAATATTTTTTTCTCCATCACAAATGTAACTAACTTTGCATAATGAGCGTCTGCCTCATCTCACAGTGGCTCCATCATGCTTCACTCACTCCAGATCGAGTCCAGTTAACATAGTGGGAGCTTTTTCCTGGCTCCATCATTGTGTATTCGAAGCCGTTTACAGAACTTTGGTCCACTAAATGAATTCTTGTCTGTGCAACTGAATAATTGCGTGGCTGATAGCTATCCTGCTTATTTGTTCGCCTGCCTTCAGCCATCCAGTCGTTCCCAAACCTCAGCATTCACTGCTGCTCTTCCCCTGCCTCATCTGCCACTTTTTCCTCATCCCCTCGGATGCTCCAGTCAACAACGTCTTTTTGCATTTTGCCTTTGTCTGCAATGGTTCTCTTCACCCAGCCATCAATTTATCTCACTTACTCCGATTTCACTACCATTGATTCAGCTCGTGAGGTAGTCACGTTGGTTTCTAGGCAGAAAAATCACCAATATTGTCTCTGACTCTTGCTTTTGTCATTCAACATAATTACATCCAGTTTTTCCTGTTTATGGCTTGTGTTTAAAAATGTTGATATTGGATTTTATAACGATACACAATTTCCGATCCAATTTTCTGATCCTACCACAGAAGAGTCCCAGTGATGGAAACAGGATATTAACTATAGACTTGGATGTGGAACCTATTGCATGGCAACAAAAGTGCTACACGTTTCTGACCAGGTTGATCATGAAAATCAGACCAATCACAGTGGCTCGAGTCGAAATTGTCAGTGGGAATAGTAGTAGTTTAAGTAGGTGCCCTGCGGTCAGTTGGCAACATGACTCAATTCAGCTCACAATACACAACACTTTTGCAAATATTTTCAACAATTCCTCAACAAAAGTCTTCAAGCTGCCTAATGTATTTGAAGTATTTCAAACAACATAGCTTATTCTTCAGTCTTCTTGCTTAATGCAAATGCTATCACATAGCCTTAATGTGGAAATGTCCCAATAACTATATAACCCTTCAAGCAACGGAACACAAAAGGTGAAGCAACACATAACAATAAAATGGTAATCAGACTCTGAGCCTCAGAGTCATCTTTATCCTCTGCGAGGATCTGAGACAAGAAGAGAGGAGCTACTGTATACCCGTCCATCTTATAGTGCCCGCAGGTGGCCATGGTGGTTAGAATCCAAATCTGAATCAGATTCACAAGAATGAAAAAATGTGTGACAAAAGATGTTGAAATCTTTTCAATTCTATTTAATTTCATCATGATCCGATGCTTTTAGGAAGCAGAATATTATAAAGTGCTATTCTCTTCAACACATTGCATTTTTTTGTGGTGAGGCTGGAAAGGTCTGATAGGCTCGCCATTCATTTGAATAGGCAAAGATGATTTGAGATGCAAGTGCATCATGGAACAAATACAACGTATATCACAAGGCACTGCTGTATTATTAGGTGTAATAGGTATATTTGAATTCCAAATTGAAAAACATGTATTTCGTAATGTTTTTCACAAAGCATCATTCTGTGGAATGTGGATTGCTGCGTAATCCTGGATTGATTATATAGCTCAGTCACTACATAACAGTTTCAGAAGCTTTTTATTTATTTATTTTTCATTTATTTATTTTTTTTTATCTTTTCCAATTCACCACTGGCCGCATAGACTACTTTGTGTGACTTTGAATTGTAGAGTCATTGCTTGAAAGCACATGAAATTTAAAAAGAAAAAGGACACCAAGCTCATATTCCAGCCTCGCCAGAAGATGACAGACCAAAGGTCACCAAGATAAAACGTAGCCCATTTCACATTCAAAGCATGCATTGCAGAGAGTGGCTGCACTAGCATTTTATTTTTTTACAGTTTTATTTTATGGGTTACGCAAATGCCCAGCTGTAAAGGGTGCAGTGCTTTGTTGGATGTTGTGAATAAAATATTCCTGCTGAAAGGAAGGTGCTTAAAAGGCAGTAAAACACAGGCTTAACAACTCCAAAGGTGATGCAATTCGGCCTCTCAGTAGCTGAAGCTTGCTTAGCGGGTGAAATGGCTCAGCCTGTCAGCCTCCTGCTTATTAACATCACAACACTTCACAAAGACGTGGCGAAACAAAAAATCTGAGCATACTCTTCTACTATTCACTTTTTTTCTTCTTCCATTCCATTCCGCCATAGTCACAGGCTTTCAACACCTTGTGATGTTGGCTGCCTTTGACCCTCATCTTGCTGTTTGAATAATATCCCATTAAGTCTACACTGACAGTTGAACTAAATCATCGGCGGCGAAGTCCTTGTGATTTTCCGGGGTCGGACGCGTACTGTTGGAGCGGATAAGGCGAACATAGTCGTCTTTTCTCGTCCGCAGTGATTTAAAGTGGTGTGGAGAGCCTTTCAGACGCACTCAGACAGTCTTTTATCCATTGTGGTCCCATTCGTATGAGCGGCCTTTTGTTGAGCACTCAAACAGTAAACAGATTGCCGCAAAGGATGCTGATTCACAACAACCACTTTTGGATGTTAAATGAAATGATGCCACTAATTTAGTTTGATGAGTTTTGTACTGGTACAAAATTGGGACACATTTTGCTCCATCGATCAGAGACTGGGTTGGACTAATTCTTCAATTGTTCCAGGACATGCTGGACAATTCAGTGCTTGCAACATAGTGGAGACAGTTTGAAGAATGCACGAGTGTCAAATCATTTTTGTCTTTTGCACAGCTCGCCCATTAAACACACATGCAGTGAATGCTAGTGTGTTTTTTGTTTGTTATATTTCTCACCATTTTAGACGGTAGAATTGGCACTTTAAACTGTTGGTCTGTTTACGTTTTGAGGAAGGACATTTGAAGGTTTCCACTCTTTTGGAACGTAATCGAACAAAAAAAACAAAAACAAATGGGTATTTAAAACACTGAAGTGCTCGAGTCTGCAAAAGTAGTTGAAATGTTTGAATAGATGAAGATTGAAGGCACGAGTTACAGCCTTGAGAATACTCGGAATGCATCTTAAAATCCTATATAGTATTCAATATTCCTATCCAGGAAGTGCACTTTGTCGAAACGTACACTGATCGGTTTGTGGATGTAGCAGCCCGATGGAGCATAGTTTGTTTTACCACAATTTTACCTCCACAATCATTTGTTTCCTTGAGATCCGTCACTGAGCAGAGGTCTCACCAGACTGTTTTCATGCAACTTTTCAAGCATTTTTATCCTCAACATGTTTTGAAATTATACAACCTTAAAAGGTTTGGGGTTACTTTCAAGATTCCACCTCGACAAATTCTTAAATCAAAATCTACTAATGTCTCATCTCTTTAATTAAACACCAAGTGCCTCGTCACGCTTAAACACACATGCGCACAAACCAACGTAGCAGCAGGTCACAAGCTGTTGATGTAGTCATCTACACCCACGCTCAGTTGAGAAGTCGTGTACACTGATGTTACACATGAGTGGAGGATGAGTGTGGGTGGGTGTGTGGGTGTGTGTGTGTGTGTGTATGTGAGATGAAAAGAATAATGCAGAACTGGAAATGTTTGTAGCGACACCCACAATATCCAATCCAGCGCTGGAGTTCCACCTAATGAGGAGCATGGTGTACAGGACTTGCTCTATGTGCCTCATGTGGGCTATGGTGCGTGTGGGTGTGGGTGTGGGTGTGTATTTGTGACGCAGCTTACTTTTAGACACAGCAGCACTTGTGATAATGGCAACAACAGGTTTCAAAAGTGATGTGGAAAATAATTAGCTGTGTGGGTGTCCAACGTATGAAACGGTGTAAGACATTGAGCTCCACTATCAAATTAGGCTCATGGCAAATTGCATTTTCTTACACATAATGAATTAGAAATGACTATTAAAGTCAAGTCTGCAGTAATTTTTGATATGCCTTCAGGACTTTACATGGATTTTTTTTTCACTGTTACGTAATGTATTAGTCTAATTGTGCCAGGGACCCTCTAAAGTCAGGATTTTGGAATTTAACCAAAATGATCTTAAAGCAGCTTCAAAAATGTCCCTGCCAAAAATGCCTGACTTCAGCTCAGCGAGCAACAAAAAGCTTTTTGCCACAAGCCAAATGTTCTTCCTTTGAGTAACCAGGGATGCTCAATGGAATAAGTGTGATGAAAACCATAGAACCAGAAATGGAACTCATAGCGAGATAGAAAGTCCAGCTGCTCCGTAAAGCATAACAAATAATGCAAAACATCAGTCAGGCTAACCAATTGCATCAACGTCACGTTGTTATACGAAGTGGATATTTAAACACAAATGGCGCAGCAACACATGTAGACTGGCAATACCTATTAGCAAACGCCACGCCAAGGGAGCCAAATCAAGACTTTCTGTAACTTCCGCTTACAACCCAGACTAAACCTTGCTCCACATCAACATACAAAGAGCTTGGTCTCGCCAGGGCTTTTGCATCGCCATTTGGTATCCTGGGTCAAATTTATATATCAAAATAAATGTGAAATTAGAACAACGTGGAAGTGGATCTGCGACCCGGTTTAGTGTTTTATGCCTTTTGAGGTGTCCACATATTAAACATTTAGGAAATCATCTCCTATTATCATGAACATCGTATTCATTTGGGTTCCATACTTAAAGTCCATGCAAATTTGCATTTTCAAAAATAAACACCAGAAACAGTTGGTACCCTCTTATCGGCTAGATTAGGTTTTTGAGCACCTAGGTGCATAAATTTGCATGTTTGTTGGAGGAAATTGTTTGACATTTGGCAGCCTAAGTAGCTCTTGTATAGAGTGCCTGTGATGCCGGGTGGGTGTGATCTGAGATTGGTGCAGATGAGTATGAGGAACGGTGGGGCTGACATTTCATTCTGGCAAATGCAATACAATATATGCTTTCTTTTGGAATGACTTTGAAGGCACACTGTGGCAGGCATTGATTGGCTTCATAACAGAAATGTTAATTGGTGACTGTAGGACTGAAGCTCATCATTCGACATTTCTCAGCTCTAATATTAGTACAAATATAATCAAATAATCAATTTAATTACTTATGGATGCAACAAAACAGTGATGCACTCATCCCTGGAAAATAGTTTGAATGGGATGCATTGCTTTTTCACTCATGATTTCCATTTGATTACAATGCCATGTAAGTATGATATCATCGCTGCAGAATTCTATCATCTCAAAAAAAAATCAGGAAACGTTATAATTTATTATGTTGTCATTGAATCGAATATTATAGACATTTACCAACCAAAGTCTGAGCTTGCGCTGAATCCAGACAAAAGTAAATGCTTAATAAAAGCTAGCAACTATCGTTACATCATCTTCCCAAACTGTATTTCTAATAACCATGAGTAATGCAACAGGAAAAAAAAAGTGAGATAGTCTGAAATTCATTTGCAGAACTAAACAGGACTAGAGACCCTATTCTCACTCTGTATTGCCATAACAAAAACAAATAAAAGAAACCATCTATTCAACGCTGCTAGGCTCCTACAATATCAACATTTGTCAGACAGTTCAAATTTTTGGTAAAACAAAAACCCCCAAAATGTCAAATATTACGTAATATAAATACAAAGCAATAGCTCTCTTTGACTAACTCTTTTACAGTAGGGCTCTTTGATTGCAGTACATCAACACTAATGGTGCCTGTATAATTGGGGTTAGACGCACGTTTTGACATAAGTGGTTTTGTCACAGTCCTAATACCTTCACGTCATGGCTGATTATAACCAGGTGGCAGTAAATCAGACCCAAGCGGTATATTTTTTTTTTTGGTCTCCTTTGATACGATCTGATGAGCCAAAACCTTGCGTCAATATGTAAGGCCTTGTCCAACGAAAACGCACCCACCTTCGACATTTGTCATATTATTTTGGATTTAATGGCAAGTTAGGCATCGTGTGGTTTTTCTGGAACGAGGTCGGTCCCAGGGGAATATGGAGAAATACCAGGAAGACACAGTTATTTCAATCTGGTCAACAGGCAGAATCTCTCACCCCAAGTCATTCCCCTGACAAGCTGCTGGGGGAAATGCAACAGGGGCCTCCGATCCTCGCTGCCATGGCGGGGAATAGGCGACGCTACGCCTTCGTGCCAGCCACCACTCACTCCCTGTCAAGAGTTTCCTGAATTTTTATTGAAACTGGTTGAGAGTGACACACACACACGCGCACACACATCCACACGCTTCCTACTAAGTCCAATGAAGGATTGAAAAGATGAAGGGGTGTGAAATTATGCATGCTAGTTTTGATTATGCATTCTCTCATTTCTCTCTCGTGCATTTTTCACCCCCTCGCATCACCTTACTTTTAGCCACGTATTGGGCATGGAACCTTATTTGGGAGCTGGGGTGTTTAAAATGGACCATGTGTTCGTTGCAAGAGTCAGTAGAATTGTGGGATTCCTCCAGGACATAAAAAATGGTGATAATGACATTTTAATGGAATCAAGAAGAATTGCAATTAGAATGACATTACAATATTATTAAAGGGGAAGTCAGCCCAAAATCTTTCTTTACAAGAATGTTCTATGCCGGTGCAGACGGACAATTTCAGCTGTCAGTTCTTTGGACCCGCCCACCCATATGGAGAGCAAGGTAAACGACCATCTACGGCTCAGTTTCAGAAAACATTTGAGCCGTGATAGGTCATTACCTGAGCCCTTAGCAAATGTGACGTCATTTTCAAGCGACGGAATTGACAAAATGGGCACCCCCAGCTGCTTGACTCACATTCCACAAACGCAATATTAATCACAATAGACTCGTGAAGGCGCATAGAAATCTTTATTGCAAAGATGTTATTTGGGTTGACTTCCCTTTAATAAAATTAAGTAAAGAACAGAAAAGATGATGAGACAGAATTGTCATTTTGTAGCATTTAATAGATTTGTAGAATTAATTATGTGTGTGTTGCGTTTTCAGTATTTAAATTGATTGGGTTTTTTTTCTTCCCACCAATAAAAGAAAGAGGACTAACTCTTGATATGCAATTATTTAACTGGGTGTATCTCACTCAAATCAAAGCTGTGTCTCTCTTGCAGTCTTCCGCAGGTTACTTGTTTTGAACGTTCCACTGCCCATGAGTAATTAAACGTGGGAGTTTGTCCCCTCAAAGTTCAACCTCAAATAAATGTTTTTGACGTATGAACCAATCATGCATCCATTATCTGTTCCGCTTCTCCTCACAAGAGTCACGGGGGGTGGTGGAGCCTCTCCCAGCTGTCATCGGGCAGTAGGCGGGGTACACCCTGAACTGGTTGCCAGCCAATCGCAGGGCATACAGAGACAAACAACCATCCGCGCTCACACTCGTACCTAGGGGCAATTTAGAGTGTCCAATCAACCTGCCATGCATGTTTTTGGAATGTAGGAGAAGACCGGAGTACCCGGAGGAAACCCATGCAGGCACGGGGGGAACGTGCAAACTCCACACAGGACGGCCGGAGCCGGAATCGAACCCACGACCTCTGCACTGTGAGGCCATCGTGCTAACCAGTCGTCAACCGTGCCACCAACACATCCCCCAACAATTATTAGAAGATGAGCACGCACATCACATTTGGACATTTGCCCCCTGACCCCATTTATCAAAAACATTCTCTCCTCACGCCTGGTGATTTATTGTTATTGATTGAGACATTATTGAGAGCGTGACATTTCTACTCAGATACAATCTTTCGCCTCGCGTTTTGTGGCAGCAATCCTTTCCACTATCCGCTTTGTGTCCCCCCCCCCCCCTCCCAAACCCTTCCCCGCCTTAACAACTCTGTCAGGGTATCTTAGCAACACGTCAATCTTCATTCAGCAGGCCAGGTAATTTGTAGGCGCGGATCGACCATGAAACAAGACAGTGAACTCAGCTGATTGTCAGATTGTCTAAATGTCTTTTAACGGCTGCTTTGAATCAAAACACGCTCCCAGAGAGGACACATACGGAGAGGAGTGGGTTGTGCATGTGAAGTTTCTCAGACCATCTTCACAGCAGAATACTAAGCAATGAAGGAATAAAAGCGGCTTCATCTCTGCTCGGAGACACTCTGTGATCACTCTTAGTGTGTCTCCACCCTACAGCAGTCCAACCTCAAATTCAGCTTCCACCTATTTCCTGAATCTATTATCCGTTTTATGCATTCATCTTCCATGAGCCTCGCTGAGGGGGGTTAGCCACTTCCTGAAAGAAACTGGCGGGAGCTTGTAGTGGCGCCGGATGGGGCTTGAGGGGGAAGTCACCAAGGGCAACCGAAATTATTCTTGAGGGTGCAAAATTAGATAGTAAACATATTGGTGGGAATTACCATCATTTGCCCTCTGGATAAAATTGCCATTTAGAACATTACCCAAACTAGCATGCATTCAAACATGGTCTTGATGCAAAGAATCTAAGGTAGGGAAGGCCTAAACTTTTTGAGGGAGGACCTGTTAAAGCCAGCTAGCTAAAATAGTTTTTTTGAAATGTTTTTTTTTTTTTTTTCAAATCACACTGAGTTTTTAAATAGTTGGTAAAAACAATTATTTCAGCAGCCTTTGACGCTAAATAAGGTTACAAGTGTCCCACAAAGGCAAATTTAAGTCATCTGTTGATCTCTTTACTAAAAATGACAATACACAGTGAGCAATACGGGCGCATTCTAACATTACAATTTTACCCTTGTATGTTCCCCTGGGAGACGCTCACTGTCCCATACTTAAAAAAAAAACACTGGTGAAGTTTGTGAGGCGCAAGACAAACTGTGAATAAATGTCTTCTGTCACGATTACAGTTATCAGTATTTAACGACACAGCATTCACCAGCCTTTCAAAGAAAAGTTCCCAAAAATCACCCACTCCATGTCACGGTTCGCCTTACGGCGAGGAGGAGGTGGACCCAAAAGGCGAGGAGGCAGAGAGGTGAGTAACGTGAAGGGAATTTATTAACTGAAACAAACAAGGACAAACAATGTGGCATGGGGCTAGGGAACAAGGGCAACCAAAACGTGACTAACAGAAAAGGAGGACGAGGAACAGAAGCCGGGGCAAAACGCTGAGGGACGTAACGGGAACGAGAGCATGAACTTGACAGTAACAAACGTGATCGTGGAAGTCCGGAAAGTGCGGCAATGACCCGACACTGCGTTGTCGGTATGGGAAGCTTAAATAGACCGAGTGATCAGGGGAGCAGATGGGAAACAGGTGTGTGATGAGGGTAACGGGGAACAGGTGCGTGGCTGGTGAGGACGAGTGCTGAGGGGAGGCGCTATCACAGCTGACCAAAACAAAAACAAAGTGCACATGGCAGGGAGGTGACGAAAACAATAACAAAACCGCATGACACGAAAACAATACAAAAACCCCTGTCATGCCTGACGCGGATCATGACAGTACCCCCCCCTTAAGGGACGGATTCCAGACGTCCCACAAAAAGAACAAAAAGAAAAACCATGTCCAAAAACGAGGGTGGGCGGAAGGGGTCGGGCGGTGGGTCAACGACCCGTGATCGAAGCCGGTCTGGCGGATGTCCGGGAGGCCAGACCAGCGCGTCCTTTCGTGGCCATTCAGGCGGCCGTCCGGGTGGCCGAACCCGCAAGTCCAGTCGTGGCCATTCGGGCGGGCGTCCGGGAGGCCAAACCAGGGAGTCCGACTGTGGCCATTCAGGCGGGCGTCCGGGAGGCCCAGATCGCCTCATCGAGTGCGCCGCCGAGGCTAAGACGAGAAGCGGCGGCGGGTCGAGGGGCTCAGCCGAGGCAGAGGCTTGGAGCGGCGGCGGACCGGGCGCAGCCGAGACAGGAACTTGGAGCGACGGCTGGTCGTCCAGCCCCGCCGAGTCAGGGACGTGGAGCGGCGGCTGGTCGTCGAGCGTCGATGAGACCGGAACGTGGATCGGCAGCTGGTCGTCGAGCGTCGACGAGACAGGAACGTGGAGCGGCGGCTGGTCGTCGAACCCCGCCGAGTCAGGAACGTGGAGCGACGGTGGGTCGTCGTCCACCGCCGAGGCAGGAACCAGGAGCGACCGTGGGTCGTCGAGCGCGGCCGGAACCAAGGCGAGCAGTGGCGACGGGTCGTCGGATGCTGCCGAGGCCAGAGCGGGGCGCGATGGTGGGTCGTCGTGTGTCGCCGAGGCTGAGGCGTGACGTGGCGGCGGACCGTCGTCCATCGCGGGCACCGGAACCGGGAGCGGCGGCGGGTCGTCGAACCCTGCCGAGACAGGAACCAGGAGCGACCGTGGGTCGTCGAGCGTCGCCGAGACAGAGGCGAGGAGTAGCGGTGGTTCCTCTGGCACCGCCGGGACAGAGGCGGGAGGCGGCGACGGTTCATCAGACGCCGCCGAGGCAGAGACGAAGGGCGGCGGCGCGTCGTCGACGACCGCCGAGACAGAGACGGGAAACGACGGCGGTCCTTTGGACGCCGTCGCGAACGTGACTTGGGACGGCGGGGAATTGTTAACCGTCGTCGAGGCAGGAACTTGCGACGGGTGCAGGACGTGCTCCGCCGGGACATGAGCTTGAGGCGGACGCAGGACGTGCTCCGCCGGGACGTGAACTTGGGACGGACGCAGGGAGTGCTCCGCCTGAACGTGGACTTGAGGCGGGCGCAGGACGTGCTCCGCCGGGACAAGAGCTTGAGGCGGACGCAGGACGTGCTCCGCCGGGACAAGAGCTTGAGGCGGATGCGGGATGTGCTCCGTCTGAACGTGAACTTGATCTTGAGACGGACGCAGGACGTGCTCCGCCGGGACATGAGCTTGAGGCGGACGCAGGACGTGCTCCGCCGGGACGTGAACTTGGGACGGACGCAGGGAGTGCTCCGCCTGAACCTGGACTTGAAACGGACACACAGCGTGCTCCGCTGGATCGGGTACTTGGGACTCGGCCGAGGCGCCGGAAGGGGGCTCGGCCGCTGGTGAGGAGCCGGTACAGGACTCTGGAGGTTGCAGCTGGTGAGGAAGCGGCGTAGATTGCTGCAGCTGACGTGGAGGCGGCATGGTCTGCGCAGCTGACGTGGCGGCGACATGGGTCGCTGCAGCTGACGTGGAGGTGATTGCGGGCCGGGCGCAGCATTCGGGCCGGGCGCAGCCACGACGGGGGACCTGATCAGCGTCAGCCCTCTTTATGTCGATCAGCTGGGCTTGAAGTGAGGAGACCTGCTTCTCCGCGTTCCTCTTGCCCTCCTCTGCCTCAGCCAGCATCTTCCGCAGAGCGTTCCGCTCATCCTCCTGCTGCCGCAAGCGAGTGGAGAGGCTCAGCCTTTGGCGGGTCTCCTCTTGAAGCAATTCCTGTGCATCCTGGAGCTGCGACTCCATTGAACACAGGTCTTGGCTGACTTTGATGTTTCTGCCCTCGGCTTCAGTCAGCAGACTGTTGGTATTGTCCAGCTCCGACTGCATCTTGGCCAACTTGTCAGCCATCTCCCGCCTCTGCTGTTCGCTCTCTCCAAATTTGACCTGTAGCTCTTGCTGTGCTGCAGTTGAGTCTAAAACATCCTCCAACTCAGTCTTGAGAGCTTCCAGCTCCTCTCCAAGGTCTCTGCGCCCCTCATCTGCCTTGTTGCGAGCCTGTCTCTCCGCTTCCAGATCCTCCTGCAGCTCCGAGATCTGAGCTTCCAGTTCCCGGGTCCTCTTCTGGGCGAGGTTCTCCTCCTCCCTCCTTGCCAGTACAGTCAGCAGCTCCTCCTCTTTCTGGGCCATGCGAGCTTCCAGTTTAGCAAGGTGGGCCTGAAGTTCAGAAATCTGGTCACTGATTGAGTCCGGGTTGCGCTGGGCGTCTGGAAGACGGTAGAAATACTCGAGATCGTCCTCGTGATCCGAGTCGATGATCAGATGGGGTGGAATGACGGGTAAACCATCGATGACGTAACCTGGAGACGAGGGGAGTGTAGCAGACGTGGCGCTGAGGTGATCGGCAGGTTGAGGGAGGTTGTCCGTGCGGTGGTGTCCATGACGCCGCCGCGAGCCCCTCGCTGGGTCCTTCTTTCTCGGTCGGGTCATTCTGTCACGGTTCGCCTTACGGCGAGGAGGAGGTGGACCCAAAAGGCGAGGAGGCAGAGAGGTGAGTAACGTGAAGGGAATTTATTAACTGAAACAAACAAGGACAAACAATGTGGCATGGGGCTAGGGAACAAGGGCAACCAAAACGTGACTAACAGAAAAGGAGGACGAGGAACAGAAGCCGGGGCAAAACGCTGAGGGACGTAACGGGAACGAGAGCATGAACTTGACAGTAACAAACGTGATCGTGGAAGTCCGGAAAGTGCGGCAATGACCCGACACTGCGTTGTCGGTATGGGAAGCTTAAATAGACCGAGTGATCAGGGGAGCAGATGGGAAACAGGTGTGTGATGAGGGTAACGGGGAACAGGTGCGTGGCTGGTGAGGACGAGTGCTGAGGGGAGGCGCTATCACAGCTGACCAAAACAAAAACAAAGTGCACATGGCAGGGAGGTGACGAAAACAATAACAAAACCGCATGACACGAAAACAATACAAAAACCCCTGTCATGCCTGACGCGGATCATGACACTCCACTGAATTAACAAAATAATTAACAGAGGGCTACCAACTATTTTATCCAGGTTCCTCCGCTAAATTGTTATTATTTCATTTATTTATTTATTTTTATTGTAATCCATCATGTGGGGTATTTTTGTACTTGTAAAATCAGAATCTGGCCTTTATTGTAATTGGTCTCATTGTACAACGAGGTCGGAGAGCTCATCTCTCCAGTCCAAATATAACAAATAATGAAGTTTAAATACGTCAATGAAATTAATTAAATATTAAATAATTAAATAATCATTAAATATGAAATACAATTTTAAAAATCGAAAACACTATGTTACAGTTCTACAAGACAATGGTAGTTGTGTGCCAGAGTTCAGCATGGAGATGGCTCTCGGGAAGAAACTGTTTTACTGCCACAGGGCAGCCAATAATCCTCTGAACTGTTTTAGAATTAGAATTAGAAATCCCTTTATTGTCGTTGTACTCAAGTGTGCAACGAGATTAGAGGTTTGACTAAAGCCTCACTGTGTCTGCCTCAATACAGCTGCCGTACCAGGTAGAGACACAGTAAGTCAGCAGGCTCTCGTTGGACAAGTGGTAGAAGGCCAGCAGTAGCTTGCTGTCCAGATTGTATTTCCTGAGACCCCTCAGGAAGTGTAGACACTGATGGACCTTCTTTACCACAGCTGCCGTGTTGTATGTCCGGGAGAGGTCATCGGAGATCTGTACTCCCAGATACTTGAATGTGTGGACCCTCTGCACACACTCACACACAAAATGCAGCAATCTGAGGGGTTTTCCAACCCGAGATCCAAAGATGATTCATTATGATTTAATATCTTTTCCAATTAAGTCTTAAAGGACTCAAGAAAGAAAGTGATCTAAAAGAGAGAAAGAAAGAAAAAAATCACTGCAAAACTATGTACATCATTAAAACATGAAATGGATGAAATGGCATAAACATCCTGATTGTGCCTTTACAGCCGACTTGTTTCGGCTCCCAGGTGCGCTTTAGTATTCCCTTCCTCGCTCTGTTTTTTTTTATAAGGTACATTGCTATTCAAGGGTCCCATCTCTGGGGTTTGTTTCAACACACAACTTTAATGGCTTGGAGGGGAAAAACACAACATAATAATATTTAGAATATGATGGAACAAGCCAATTAAAGATGTGGAGTGTCTCAGTGGGCATGCGTAAGTGGCTCGGCTTTAATGGAAGAGGAAAATCAAAGATATGTAACTTGCTCCCTTTTGCTTTAAAGCTTAGAAACAAGCAGCCATGCTTGCAAGCCTGTCAGTCAGCCGTGGGGATGCCTTTATTCATGAGCTTGATTCCAGAAAGCGGGCAACCGAGTTTGAATTGTTGACATCATCAAATGTCTGTCCCTTGTATGGAACAACAGGTCTGCAGTAAGGGCGTGGATCTACAGTGATTACATCATTAATAGTGAGATATAAGGTGACTAAATCAATAGAGAAAACAGATGCATAAAGGAATATGCGTGGCGCCATAGATGGATGAACAAGGAAATGGAAATACACCAAGCCTCTTTGTACCTTCTATTTGCTTCTCCCCCTTTTCCGTGTGCAACCTCAGGCCCATTAAACTCACTTTAACATTTGCTACATCTGTAATGTGGCATCTCAGCATCCCTTCCACCCTCCCCCGGGACTCTGGAATAATCTCTACTAAGCCTTCAGGAGAGAGAGGAATTGTATCCGTGCACTGACAGATAGAGAGAGACAGAAATAAGGAGAGAGGGAAAGAGCTGGCTAGTGAAGGATAACGACATAGATAATGAGCTGGCTGTCAAAAGACTTTTTTTTTTTACCTTCTTTTGCCTCTTGTCCTGATTCCTCAACTTGCCCTGTTGCTTAATCGCTGCAGACTTGCACTGTCTTACGATTCCTCGCTATCTATTAGCCTCATGTTTTGAGAAAGTTGGAAGATATTGTAAAAAAAAAAAATATGTTGCACAGTATGTACTTGGGGTGTTCTTTGAAAAAAAAAAGAAAAAGGAAAAAAAATTGCATTCAAAAAACTGTTTCCTGTTATGAAGATAGTGGGACGTTACTATCTATTGTACCGTGTCTCCAAATTTTGGAATTTTTATTTTTGAATCATAGTTGTTCTCTCTTTGCTCTGAAATTGTTTGGCAACCATGTGACCCAAAGTCAGGTTATAGAAAACGGAAGGATTTAAAGGATATAAAGGATATCAAGATAAGATGAATATTTCAAGTTATTTTGCTTGTTGTTTTGTATTTTTTTTTTTTGTTCAAATACAGTATGCTAATGCTTGATGATACTTATGCATCATCAAACTGCAAAAGTGGTGCTCGCCTCAGTGTTTCTATAGTGGGTCTAAAAGCAGACTCGTACAAGCAGGTGACAAGTCAATTAGTCATTTAAAGGAGTACGGCTATGTAACTCAATTTATTTTTTTTATTTTTTATTTCATTTTTTACCAGCCCATAAAATGAACTGATTTCTTCCAAATGATGCACAACTGAAGCAGATACATCAGCGTTCGGTTCATGTGATGCGTTCGATTGTTTTGACAGTTTAATACGATCTCATGACTCTGTTCCTGGCCCATCATTAGACTTATTTATCTCGATGGCTCCATCTTGAAGTAAAATTTACAGAAAACACAGACAATTGGATCTCTTTATGAAGTGCTCAGTAATGAGGATGCTTGCTTGTTTTTGTGTGCCACTTTTTTGATTACCTCCAAATTGGAGCTTTTAAGGTAGTAGTGAAAATAACAGCGTAATGAGACAAGACAGGTAGTCACTTGATAACAAATTGTCCCTATTAGGCCATTTTCTGGATCCGTTTGGAATTGTTTTGACTTTTCAGTTCGGCAAACATGGCCATAAAAAATATATTTAAAAAAATGCTAATCAAAAACCAACAAAATGAAGTGAGCATTTGCTTAGCAGATTGTGCCCCTCCGTTTGTGCAAGCACTCTGGTCAATGTCAGGTCATCGCGACGGACCATTTTGATGTTGACAAGCCTGACAAAGACATAACTCACACGACTTGTGGGAAATGTCAAGGATAAGAGCCAGCAGGGAGCTGTGGCGGCTGGGAGACCGACGTGGGACTGACAGGGGGGCGGTGAGGAGTGGACCATAATACCAGCAGCATCAGGGACCCTTGGGTGACAAGTGGGGATTTATGAGCACTATTATGAGAAAATGCGGAGCCAGGGAGCCACACGTCAATGTTGAGCAATGCTTCCTGTTTGGAGATTGTTGATCGGAAATACATAGAAAGTCAAGTGGCTTTGAGTCTGATGTCTGCAATGTTTGTAATCATTTATTCATTTATTGTGTTAGAAGGTGCTGGAAATGGTTGTCATTGTGTGGTTCACTCGTCTGATTCCCATTCAGATAGAAGAGGTTCAGTTCCGAATCAGTGACTACACACATATTTGCAATCAGAGACAGAATTCAAATGCATAGTTATCATTGACCATTTTCTGAGCATAGGGTAGAGAATAAAAACAAAAAAAACAAAAAACACACCTGATGTTATGAGGTCAGTGAGGATAATTTTTTTTTTCCTTTTTTTACTGACTTTGATCGAAAGGTGGAGAAATATCCACAAATCCCAGCAATCGTTAACCATGTTTAAAAATAAAAAAAAAATTAAAAAAGTTAAAAAAAAAACACAAAACAAGAGTCAATAAGATCTGTCAGGTTGTCGAGGAGGTTGAGGAAGAGGAGGACCCAAAAATGCAGGGAAGTGAGGCAGGAGTAATTTAGAGGGGTTACTAATATATCAAAAAGTGCAAAACAACAGGGACCAACAAAAAACAACTGCTTGATTTAACTAAACTTGGCAAGACAGACAGGCAGAAAATAGATATGGTCACTAACTGTCATGATCCGCGTCGGGCATGACAGGGTTCTTTGTTATTGTTTTCGTGTGCATGCGGTTTTGTTATTGTTTTCGTCACCTCCCTGCCATGTGCACTTTGTTTTTGTTTTGTCAGCTGAGTGGGGCGTTTCCCCTCAGCACTCCTTCCTCACCAGCCACGCACCTGTTCCCCGTCAGCTCACACACCTGATGCCCATCCGCACTCCTAATGACTGGACTATATAAACACCTCATCCCAACAACTCATTGTCGGAACATTACTCCATACCAGGACTGTAACGGACGCTTCCCGAGCTTGGTCTTGCGCTCGTTCACGGTGTCCCGCAGTATTTGTCACTCTCTTTGTTCCTTGTTCTCGACCCAGTTTAGTCATGTTTTAGTTTGCCCTTTATTTGTTGCACCCTGCCACGTTGTTTGTCTTTGTTTCACTCAGTTAATAAATTCCCTTTAAGTTACCCTTATCCCTGCTTCCTCGCACCTTGGGTCCTTCCCCACCTCGCCTACCGGCGAACCTGACACTAACACGGACAATGCACCGACAGGAACCGAAAGAAAACAGGGAACTAAATACAAACAAAATGACGAGACAACGAGAAGATCCAGAGCATCTCAAACATGCTCAACTGTTGACGTGTCCAATGATTATGGTGGCCATCCAAAAGCGAGGATGTGTCCAGTGATTAAGGACAGACCCATGCAATTTAGGGACGTACGAATGACATCGTTCTTCACCTCCAAAGTTATCCAAGACCTGCTAGACAGTCCAGAAAGAGGCTGCAACAACTGGTCAGCATAACCCCAAAAATGTCAGCTCATGAAAAATGGGAAAATGTGTTGAGTGCGTCTTTGCTATCCTCCCCTTTGCTGAGGTTTGCACAGAACAGAAGACAATGACCACAATATATCAAAAGCTTTTTATTCTCTGAATAATAAGAAAGGTGCACATGTGGCAAATGTTTGCTTGATGGAATTTGCGAGTCAGACCAAGTGGCCAGGCTAGCTGCTACATTTCATTCTATGATGAGATGAAATGCGACTTTGTTTGCATTCACTCCCAGCAGCCTGTATGAGAAAGAATTCATTCAACCTAATTTAAGAGCAGTGCTTTCCATTAGTTTATATATATATAAAAAAAATAAAATAAATGTGTGCATTGATGACACGTGATAAAATGCAAACTGCAGATTAGAATTTTGTCAAATATATTAACAAACAAAATGAAATGTTGTTTATTGTCTATATGGCAATACAATTGTATATTTAAGGATCAAGTGTCATTTTTTAGATCATTTTATTTAATTCAATACTATTTTTTATTTTTTTTAAAGAAACTGCCACGTTCGAAGAACAACCCATCAGATACCCAAGGCATGATGGTGTCAGTCACTCGTGGGCAAACACTTAGCATCCGCCCGCTAAGGTATTGGCTTGGGATTCAGGAGGTTTGCTGAAACTATTTAGTAATATCCATTCTGGAAAACAACAAAAATTCCCTAATCTCAGTTGCTAAAACTGAGCATGAGACATCATGCAGATGAGAGAATTCAGAAGTAAACCAGAATTAGGAACATTTCAGCTTGACAGGTAGATTTATCATCAAATTTAAATTCTTAATTGATAATATATTACCCCAAAATAAAACTTCAAACTAATACAAAGAAGTCACGCAACCGATATAGTAGCGGCTAACGTTTTTCGTTTACAGTGCTAGCTTAGTATTGCTTGTCTTGAAACTGAACAGTGTTCTCTCTGATTATTTATCAAAACTAAACACTTTCATAAAGACTTGCGCTTGTGCACGTCAGTGACAAGAGCAGCTTTGGTCAGAAACTCTAAGGGGCGGCGGGATTAGTGAAGTGAGGCTCCATTCAAATCTTGCTAGCGGTCAACGCAGAAGCCAAGATGAGTCTCACTGGAACAATTAGAGTGTAAAGAAAGGCTGGGCTCCTGTCAGATAGTCTTCACTGAGCATTATTAAAAATAGTGCAGTACAGTATTTAGTCATGACAAGTCATGTAAAATGCACTTTCTTGTTGATGCTTGGAAAATTAACATCCACAGATTTTTTTTAATGCCTCAAGACCTAATCTCTGTTGTCTCTTAAATTGTTTGTTCATGGAGAACAATATACTTTATTGTCCAATATGTACCAATGTTGTAATGTGTTCAAATGTTTCTCAATTGCAGAACAACAAGAAAAATTGTGTGCACCACTTTGTAAAATTAGCAACACTAAACATACACTGTATTTTCAGAAGAAACAAAGATTTTATGGTTGGCAGTGCGGCGCCATAGTGGTTAATCCGTCTGCCTCACAGTCATGAGATCCAGCTTCTAAATGTCCTATTTTTGTGCGCATTATTTGCTTGCGTGGGTTTTGAACTGGCTTCCTCTCACATTCCCAAAAAATAACATCCATTTTGAGTAACTAGTTGCTACTAAATCTAATACAGTAGTTTGATTAAGGATACTATTCAAAGACTTAATATGTTACTTTTCTTTTCTTTATGTCAAACCAAAGTATTCAAAATGGAAGACAACAGCAGACTTTATTTACCCTTGGCTGCAGAAGTGAGTAACATGGAGCACAAGTCATTGATCACATACAACAAAACTAATTGTTAATAGATAATAAAATAAACGATGAAAAACAACCTTCTACTAACCAACATGTACTGAACAAGCAATGTTTTGGCAGCAATGTGTGAATTGGACTCCGCTTCGCCTGACTGATGTGAGAGGAAAGGAAAGGACAGGACAGTACAGGAGAGGAGACGACAGGGCAGGACAGGACAGGACAGGAAAGGAAAGGGAAAAAAAAACAATGCAAGCATTCATTCCAACTTGACAGCCACATTAACCACAACTAAATCACAATGCTGTGTTCAGGCCAATTGAGTTCAGTTATTTATTTAACTTGGCAAAGAATGTACCAAAAAAAAAAAATCTCAAGCTTTTGTATAAAATGTGTTGTCTTTGCCCCTTAAGCAAGTCTGTGAACCTTCAACTTGCCAAAATTGATTTGCGTTCTCCGCTCCAGTACTCCAATATGCTCACAGAGGCTACATTGTCTGCCATCGTCAAAGACCTCGGACTGCACAAACAAATTTGGCATTTGATTTTCTTCATCTCCGAACTAGAAGAAACGTTGTAATTTCAAATCCATGCTCATGTGAAAAGTTCACCGACTGGAGCTTATGTAATGAAGAGCTAGAATGTATTTTGCCTGAGGCTTACAGCAAAGTTTGCTCAACTTTTGTCTTCCTCTGTCTTTGTGTGTGAAATGAAAGGAGGCGTATACTTTCTGTCTCTCTCTCAAAGTAGCAAAGGATGCGATTCTTTTGTACTTTTCTATCACAGCTCAACTCCATTTCCATCGCTCACCATTTGTGCTCATCTGAAAGCATGTAAATTCGACAGTGATTTCTCTGCATGTGACATTTAATGCTGTTGAAAAGCGGTGAGGTCACAAGAACACATACAGTAAGGGCTGCCAAAATTTACAGGTGGGCGATTCACACCGGCACACCTGGTCAATGACCCTCGTGCACACACACTAACTTACTGCAATGGAACAACGGCAACACCTGGTGTTATTATCATGTAATGACATTTTAAGTGGATCATTTAGGCCCAGTGAAATGCATTCGGAGAAAATAATGAAAAATAAACCCTAAAAATCTTCCCCGAAACCCTGATAAACAACCAATACACGAAAAATGGGGAAAGTCTGTGCCACGTCTAAGAATAATAATAGAATAGAACTTTTGTTACGGTGAGTGACCTACTGCAATATTGTAAGGTTCAAAATTTTTCATAGAGGATAAAGAATATATGCAGGTCAGTATTGATATATTATCTGTCTACATGTGTTGCTTCACTGTTTATGTTCAAATTTCCGTTGCGTGAACGTTCCCAAGGAACAGTGATATGCTTGTTCAAAATACACAATATGTAACAGTACAGTTCATTTCCACTGGCATTGGCATTCATAGGATTGAAAGTTGTTCAATATTTGCCAAACTGAGTTAAATATTAATCCAAAAACCGATTTTTTCTTAAGAAAGCTTACGTGATGCAAGGTGGCAATTTTGATAAGCCATTACATGATATTCCAACTTAAGACCGACAAATAGGAAGAGCTGACTGCAAAACGTCACAGTATGGGCAATGGAGGTTAGCAACTTAGCACTATTAACTGTATCGTATATAATTGTTCGTTTAGGATTTCTGCCGGATGCCTCGGCTCCAGCATTCCCGTAAACCTGAATGGGTAAGCGCTAGAAAATGGATCACTTTCGTTTGAGGGCTTGGCCTTGCAATAGGAATATATCAGGATGTTATGAGAGTGCTTATTCCAATGAAAATTTGTATTGATATGGTGAGTAATATATTTTCACCTCCTGCTATCATTTCTAGTCTCTAAACAAGTGGTGTCCAAAGTTTGGCCCAGGGCCCATTTACAGCAGAGGGCATGTTTTTCATATATATATATTCGAATAATAAAATTAAACACGGCAAGCATAAAACACTATGAGATAAAGTTCAAATGTTTAAAAATAAAAATTAAAAGCAGAAAACATTTACTTTTTCATTTTAACAAACTTAATTTTAATCAAATGCAATTAAAAAAATGACTTTTTTTATTTCAAATTATAAATGAATTTCAGTGATTCATATTAACATGCAATCGATATGACACACAACAAACAAAAATTCACATTCTCATTCATATAGTTATGACAACTTAGAGTCCTCAGAAGATCAAACATGTTTTGCAATGTAGGAGTAATCTGGAGAAAACTGTGCAAGCACGGAGGGAAGATCCAATCTCCACACGAAGAGACCACAACTGAGATTCAAAGCCAAAACCAACCGAAAGGCAGACCACTAAGTCACAATCAGTGACTCCCAATCTAATTATAATCTAATTATAATTCCAAATGACGTTTTCTTTGCCCATTTATAATTGGCAAGCAGGTACTGAAGCATACAACTGCCGTGAATTCTTGAAAAATAATTTTGGAACAAAAATAATATGCACAGATCATATTTGCATCAATCCCAGTCAATGATCACAGTTGAAAGGAATATAAATAAACAAATGTGGCCTGTGCCGAGATAATTGTACTGCAAAAGTTAACCTGCTGAGATCTTGTGCGACAGCTGACAGCCGGAGTGACATTTACAAACACAAACATCTAAATATAACCTGATGAAATATGATACTGAGACTGCAGTCTGATTTTTAATTCTTGGAGTTTATGTCGCTACTTTGTGGCTAAATTAGGTAGATGAGTTACCCAAACTTAGCAATCAGTCTTTTTTTTGTTCAAATACATCTACAAGCGTATTTTATAGGATCTGACGGGCCAAGTTGGCGCATTTTTCACCACCATGCTCAGTTTATATATTTTGGGATGAGGAAACTGAAATTATTTTTCATTATCTTTTTTATCCTTAGACCTTAGACCTTAGAAATCCCTTTATTGTCATTGTACTCAAGAGTGCAACGAGATTAGAGAGCTCCCCTCTCCAGTGAAATACAACAATAATACAGACAAATATATACATTAGATAAATAAGAGAGTGCAATGGAAAATAATACTGAAGGGTATATAAAAACACATCACGATGCTGTTCTGCAAGGTAAGGGTGGTCTCGTGTGTGTGTGAGAGTTCAGAATAGAGATGGCTCTCGGAAAGAAACTGTTTCTCAGTCTATTTGTCCTCGATTTGATGCATCTGTAGCGCCTGCCAGAGGGCATCAGGTCAAACAGGTGTGAGTTTGGGTGGGTATTGTCTTTGACGATGTTGAGAGACCTTCTGCGGCACCGGGCGGTGTAGATGTCCGACAGTGAGGGGAGAGGGCAGCCAATAATCCTTTGCGCTGTTTTGACTGTCCTCTGGAGCCTCACTCTGTCCGCCTCAGTGCAGCCGCACACAGTACGTCAACAGGCTCTCGATGGACGAGTGGTAGAAGGCCAGCAGCAGCTTCCTGCCCAGGTTGAATTTCCTGGGGACTCTCAGGAAGTGCAGACGCTGGTGGACCTTCTTTACCACTGCTGTGGTGTTGTGAAGTCCAAGAAAGGTCATCGGAGATCTGTACTCCCAGGAACTTGAACGTGTGGACCCTCTCCACACGCACGCCTTCGATGCAGAGGGGGGGCGGTACCGTCTTGTTCCTCCTGAAGTCGACGACGATCTCCTTTGTTTTTGCGGTGTTGAGTTGCAGTCTGTTGTCCTCGAACCAAGCCGTCAGCCTCTTTACCTCCTCTCTGTAGGCTGTCTCGTCACCTTTCGAGATCAGACCGACCACTGTCCCCATTCATTTTGGAGAAATTAGGAAATAAGTGAGGACTTGACAAATGACTACTCCGCTGCGCCCATGTTACTGGTCACTAAAGGGACCAATTACAAACTCTCCATTGCAAATCCTTGTAATTTCATTGCTTGTAACGCATAAAAACAATGATCAATTGGCACCAAAATTTATGCGGACATTCCTACCTATGACTACTTCAACATATGAAAAGAATTAACCTCTTCGTGGCTCTTTTATATGACAATGAGGAACTGTGGAAGTGAGCAGAGGTACGTAGAAGTATGTTGGGAGGAGGGAACGTTGATCACAGTGAGGACGCGCGGCATAAAAGCACCAGTCAGAATATTTGGGATTTTTTTAGGTCCTAGTGGCCCATTTACATTCCACCTTTTTGACCTGGCCCCACTGGGCTTTATCTAAAGCCAACAGTCTGTAACTTGGGTTTTTAATTGGAAAGTAGGTTCAAAATTAGGTGCTGTTGTTAAATCCATCTCTTTTTTTGGATGATTATTTTATAGTCAGGCAGTCCTCGCTCAAGCGTGTCCAGTTGGTGCTCGGAAGAGGGAGCATATTTTCATCATTCATTGTCATCATGCATTTTAGCACCACTGTGCCTCATGCTACAGCCAGAAAAGAGCTGGCCAATTTTGCGTCCCATTTGTTCACTGACAGAGCAGACCCGCCTTTTAAAGGAATACACATATATAGTCATAGTTACTATGTGTTGAATGCTTTGATGGAGATACCATATGGATGAAAATAATCATCCATTCACTTCACGTGCATATTGATGGCGTCGGGCCAAAACCTTGTAACTCAGAAAAAGTCACTTTTCTGGACCTCCAAAAAAGTGCCAATAAAAAAGTTTGTTCAACTATTAGTATTGTATCGGGAAAGAGAGCAAGACATTTTCAACACTTTAGGTTGGTCGATAAAAGGTGAAATTTACAACATGCCTGTGGGTTGACCAATAGTACAGATTTTTGATAAAACTATGACCAAAATGTGATGTACGAGGCTTTGGCCCCACGGCAGTGATATATATTTGTTGGTAATGAGTGTATCCATCCATCCATCCGTTATCTATACCACTACTCCTCACTAGGGTCGGGGGGTGCTGGAGCCTCTCCCAACTATCTTCGGGCAGTAGGCGGGGGACACCCTGAACTGGTTGCCAGCCAATTGCAGGGCACACATAGGCGAACAACCATCCGCGCTCAAACTCATACCTAGGGGCAATTTAGAGCGTCCAATCAACCTGCCATGCATGTTTTTGGAATGTGGGAGGAAACCAGAGTACCAGGAAGAAACCCACGCAGGCACGGGGAGAACCCACACCCGATGCGGTCTCTCAATGTGAGGCCATTGTGCTAACCAGTTGGGCCACCGTGCCGCCGGTAATAGGTGTATGCATGAAATTACCACACATATACTTTGTTTATTACATCACGAATTTCATCCGTTGTGTGATTTGGAATGCAACTGCAAGCGATGAATGCGAAATTACTGTACTAAATTTCCCATCATTCCTGAAGAAATGATGATGTTTGCGTTTGATGTTTACCAAAGCTTTCTAAAATTTGTTTCCCAAAGACAGGAACAAATCAGAGTATTGAACTGTATTGACGGACACGCCAGCTGCTGTGACAGCACCTATAGCTCTTTCCTTTAGTGCAACCATGTCCTGTTGCAAGCGATTCAGGTAGAAGGAAAGAGACTGACGGTCAGACACTGTGACAGCTTGCAACTCTTTGTGTATGTTTTTGTGTATTCACATCAGTGACTTTAAGATTTTGTTGTCAGGTTGATGCCTCGGGTGAGTTATTAAGTTGCCTCGGGTCAACCGAGGACCTTCGCTGTCTCCTCAGGCAGCGGCTGTGTGTGTCCTTCTGTAGGCAAAGGCAATTGTGACTTTCTTCTGCTTGTCAGCTTGCAAATGGCCACATAAAATCACAACATATGTAGAGAAGGAGAAGAAAAAAGGGAGGGTGGGACACTGAATAAAGACGTGTGCTTGTGGTAGCACAGATGAAGTCTTCGCTGGCAATCCCTTTACATACTCTAAAGGTTTGTGTTTGTCCCTATTGGGAGGATTCAAGTCTCTTTCACCCCTAGGTTGCTTTACAGTTTTCTTAGATTACGATTAGTTTCCCCCGGCAACCTGCGATAAGTCACCACTATCAGAATATTTCAGCTACGCACCCATTCTCTGCCAGACTGCTGCTGGCACAATAAACCTCTTCTTCAAACGGTGCAGCACAGATGCAGGTGAAAGGATTTCACAAACACATAATATATATATATATATATATATATATATATGTGTGTGTGTGTGTGTGTGGGGGTGTGTGTGTGTGTGTGTGTGTGTGTGTGTGCAGAATATAATATGCCACTATTTGTAACTTGCACATTTGGAAGTAGCATTCAACTACTACTTTCAATGCTGTGTTTATTAAAACCACTGAGTTTAAAAAAACAAAAAACAAAAAGTGTGCTACTGCATCTAGAAGACGCAATGTATGATTCAGTTTCAACTTGAATTCTGCTCCAAGAACAAAACATGACAATAGGAAGTTGAGGATTCAAGAAGCGTGATTCAGTACGAAAGCAGGAGTTCAAAACATTCAGAGATAGATGCGCCACATGGCAATTCATGGAAATCAAATTGCAATCACGTAATCATCATCACTTAAAATCCATTAGGATTTTATCTGCTAATTTTTAATGGAGCTTTATAACAGCACAATCTCTGTTCTATTAAGCTTCATTGAGCCAAAATATTAAATGGGACATATGAAAATTTACTTTTCAATTCCTCGTACACAGGCAGTGGGGTCTCTTCTCTATGATTTAATAATCCAGTGGATTCTTAACGCACGTATGATTTATTTGCAGTCTAGACGAAAAGCGAATCTCCAAAAATGCCACAAAAAGGCACTCCATAAGTTCTTCATCTTTAAAAAAAAAAAAAAAAGTGAAAGATCTGCTGTGTGTTCTTGCTCTGCTCGTAGTTCTTATGAGAACGAAAGTCAACCCTGGAATTTGCAGTAGACAAAACCGCCTCCTAAAATGGACTAATTTCAACCAGAGTGGATATTAAGAGTGCTGTAATTCTTTATCCTTAATGTCTGACACGTTACATTAAGTCTTGTCCTGTCTTGTCTCAGTAGCCAATGAGTTTCCCATTTAGAGTTTCTTCCGCCCAAATTCCTGACTGATAGAAAAAGAAATCTACTTTTTTCTCAACAAGAGAGTTAAATTTGACAAAATGGAAGAATTTTGCAAACCCTCTACAAACTATTATTTAGGACTTCATTCGTGTTAGGCAAAGCAATTTATAGTGTTTGGTCTCCACACCTTTTGTATGACGAAATTCCAATTCCTGCTGTCTCCATCCAAGACATTTTTCTTCCATCATCACGATCACCCACGTTGTTTTGTAATACGCTGCTTCCAAGGTGACAGTGTCAAAGCCTTTGCATGGGGGTAAACAGGCTTATATTCCATTTTGGAGCCACTCACATTATTTCCCCTTCAATTTCAGTGCATGATGAGGAACGCGGGGCCTCGACGCATCTTCTCAAATTTTCCTCTTTTGCCATAACGCATTTGAATTGGGAATGCGGAACGACTGGAGACAAAAGAGTCCATTCCCTTCTGTGTATTCATTTACTGCACTGCCCTCTGGAGCTAAAATAGCCCAGAGGACACAGGAGAGGGTAGAAGAGGTGAGAAGAGGGACACAAATAAATGCTTCACAAGAAATTGCGTCAGCAGTGAGTCAGAATGTAGCGACGCGACACAGCGCTGGCATTTAATCAAGAAGGAACACAAGCTGTTTGTTTTCTTGCGGCTTAATGACTCTGCGCAATTATCCTCCTTGCTTACAAATGTAAATACATGGATTTCTGGCAAAACACAGATCAACTAGTCAAAATTGGCTCTGAAAAATGGTGGCACCTTGAAGGTTTGCACCCAAGAGATCATGCATGAGGTCTGATCTGTTCGTTTAAAACACGTTTTTTCTAAATGGGGAAGAAATATCCGGAAGTGAGATTTGAACGTGAGGCTGAAGCGCTAATCACTAGTCGGCCATGCTGCATAACTCTTGTTGCAGCAACTAATGTTTCTCAATAATCTGCATCCTTAATGCATTGCAATTTGGAATATGAATGCACATTTTTTTTTTCATTGCGATTTCAACAATCTTGTTTGAAGCAGATGACATGACAGGCCTGTAATAATGGTGGTGAGAGCACCGTAGGGAAGGTTTTGACCACTCTAGCTCTCCCGCTTGCCTCTTTGGGCGGTTCAAATCCCCTTGCCTCCCTGGACACTCTGACAGGCAGATGTTTGGGCCGTGAGGTGAGAAGGTGACTCCACTGAGAGTCATCTCCCCAGTAATTGGCTGTCACACACAGCTTCCCAAAGTTGGCAAATCGGATTGGCATCCATGAGAGTGCGTGTGCGTGCGTATGTGTGTGTGTGTGTGTGTGTTGGGAGGGGAAGGGGAGGCAATGGATAATATGGCAGGGTGAAGGCTTTAACTGCAGGTGCAAGAGCGTGCACTTAACTTCTTTCTCACATTACGGAAACCTTCTGTCGCTCACCTACCTACTCGCCTGTTACTTCCGTTCTGACTCACATTTTGATGTGCTACTCTAACCTGCTTATTTGCACAGTGGCAGGATCGCAAACAAGGTTGTAAAGATCGTTTTTCTTTATGTTTTTTTTTTTTTAATTTTTCCTTTGCGGAACAGTTTTATGAATCAATGACTTCATCTGAGGAGCAACTTTTAAATTTGTCGGACTAATTTTTTTTAGTTATTTGTTTTGGGCTTTTTTTTTTTTTTCCAGAATAATCCCGCGGCCCTGACTCAAGTGTTAATAGCAGTGTAACAAATGAGCCATTGGTTTTTGTAAAAAATGAGTTTTTATTCCTAAATTCACATTGTGTATAACAACAAACTGCATTTTCTTTTCTGGAAGGAAAGCTAAATTATTAAAAAAAAAAAAAAGTGGGATTTAAAAAAAAAAAAAAATCAAATGCGAAAACAAATATTAGTACGGATATGTCATGTCATTATCCACACCACTTATCCTATACAGGGTCGCAGGAGGGTGCTGGAGCCTATCCCAGCTGACTACGGGCGAAAGACGCACTACACCCTGAACTGGTCGCCAGCAGACATAGACACCGTCACTGAGTGGGAACTGAACCCACGCTGCCTGCACACAACTCAGGCGAGTGTACCACTACACTATCAGTGACATATATATATATATATATATATATATATATATATTTTTTTTTTTTTTTTTTTTGTGCGGTCAAGTGATTAATTTCTTTAACTAATTAATCACACAAAAAAAATGATTAATCATGATTAATCACATTTTTCAAATACTATTTTTTGCGAAGCTTATAACAGATATTTACCAGAAATGATATCTTGGAATTGATGCAAAATCGAAGTATATTTAATTCAAAGACTGTTCTAATAGCTTTCTGCGATTCTTGAATACGATCTAAATGGAGACATCTTTGCAGGTATTTATTTTCGAAACATTTCTCAAAACTGCCCACAAGCGCCACACTCCAGCAGTGTTGGTTTGCAAGGCCCAGTGGTAAACACAGTGTTTTGTTCTGAGACGTGCTAAAGACAGCTAATATGGGACAATATTTGCAAAGTATGAAAATTATAAATCAAACTGAGGTCAAATATGTAACTGAGTTAAATAAAAATTGATTAATCACCTGAATTACTGCTTTAATTCTGACAGCCCTAATATATATAAATATATAAATATATATATATATATATATATATATATACACAATATTAATTAATCAATCACTCCTGGCTACTGTAATTCATTACCGGTTTTGTTTCGTAGTTTTTTTCTTTCTACAAAAACCAGACACTGAAATTGCCTGCTAAGTTATTGCGCGAAGTTGGACGTTCTCCACTTTAACACAGATCACCCCACACAATTGTATCAGTCTTGGGTTAACCTAGCAATGACCACTTCCTTCTCACTCGCAACTTCATGAGAATGATTCTTGTCAGATTTTTTTTTTTTTTTTTTTGAGTAGAGAAGGACCCAAAAGCCAGGCAGGAGTAACTCAAAAGTGTATTTTAATGGCAAACAAGGAACTGGGAAAAACTAAAATATCCAAGTACAAAACAACAAGGTAAAAGTAGCAAAATAACTAGTATAACCATGAGTACAACTCCTGAAAGATGCTGAGGACCAGGGGACAGACATGAACAACGAACCGACAAGAACTGAATGCAAACAGGGAACTAATACAAACAAATTAATGAGACAATGAGGAACACCTGAACAAGACACAAAGGGTTGGAGGGAGCTGATTGGTTAACGCTTAGGGAATGGGGCACGATCAGCTGACAAGAGACACACCAAACACAAGGAAAAACATGGAACTAAATAATCAACCAAAAGCAACAAACACAAACAATGACACTGCTCGTCACATTACGCTTGCTAAATGAATCTCTTTGCATATTCTCCTCCCAGAACGCACAGAATGAACTGTGACAATTTTGTCTGTTTGACACAACACTTCACGTGTTTATTATGGCATGAGCAAAACGTAATTAAATCAGGCCCCATGTGTTAATTTAGCTGCGTACGTTTGCTTAGCTTCTTTAGCTTCTGATCGCGTTGAAACCATTTTGGACTGATTTTGCGCTTGTATTTGACATTCTGGTTTGAATGTAAATGACTTCATGCTGTCATAAATCCAAATATGATGCTTTACTTCAATCTCTATTATACATTCAGCCAAGGAATCTTCCACCGGATACAAGCTATCAAGCGATTTTTTTTTTCTAAGACGATACCCAAAATGTTGACTGACACACCTGAAACTAAAGAACATAATTCATGAAATGAATTATGGAATTCAATGCACACCTGGCTGCAGCCACTTGGATCTGTGGATGGTGCGGCATACTTGGATCGGAGATTCAGAATCAGATCAAACGTTGATGTCTTCTCCAGTCTAGTCTCTTTTCCACCTGCGCAGTTTGTACCTGACAAGTGCGAGGATGTTGTTTTTATTCTTGCTGGTCACGTTTCACGCTGCATTTCTTCACCAATTCCTGGGAACTTTGGTCAGGGAAAACTTGCACTTTCCCAAAGTCAACTGAAAGGTTTCTTTTCGGTCTGATTTGGGGAGGATTTAGTCAGTAGAAAACATTTGATTCTCTTTCATTTGCTCTTGACTTACTGCATTATGGCCTTTTTTGTTTGGTAACAAGTTGATACGCTCGGTCAGTTCTACAAAGGTCACGGTTCGCGGTTTGAATAAACACTTGACTGTCTTTGTTATGGCTAATATGGTGTGAGATTGTTCGAACGTAAACTCAAGGGGGGAGTTTTTTGCATCACCTCTGATCTTCTGCTTCACTCCCATCAAATTACTACACGGCCACTTGAGAGCTTGTGTCTCTTTTTGAGAATAAAATGCATTTAGCAGCACCATCTCGCCTACAGAAGAACAACATTCTTTTTTCTCTTTTTTTTTGTTTGCAAAAAAAACAAAAAAACAACAACAACCGTCAAGGACCAGGTTCTTTTGCAGAGGCGGTACGAAAAATATATTTTTTAACACTCCTTTCTGCCAGAGGCACAATCCCTTAGAGCCTTGTTGCTTGTGAGCTGATGGTTCCACACTAGCGCCTTCATGCACTCATGCTCTGCTGCCACTCTTCACCTACAACATGTCAGGTGCAAACTAAAGAATTAATCATAGTGGAGTGAGAGGATTGCATCGCAATTTCAGAACATTTAAATATCTTTTCTATGTATGATTACGAATGGGCACTTGAAATACATTTCCACGCAGTGCCTTCTGCCTGTACCTTGTACTCATTTCTGGTAGCTTTCAGATTCACACCAAACTTGTTAGTACCACCAGAAGCCTTGAGGTGTTTAATGCCCTCAAAGACCACCAGCCTGCTACATCTTCTTTGAAAGAACAGTATTAATACCTCCTGCTCCTGTTCTCCCAGTGTTAAAAAACGACTTGAAAAATGTTGATTAAGAGCGGCAATTGAAGGCCAAGGATGTAAACGTGATATCAAACACACACGTATTTTTTCACACATACTGAAAAGCATGAGCAAGCCTTGACAAAAATCCGGAGATGAAACATTGCATCGTTTTCTGAATTGATTCCTATTTATTTCAGTTTCCATGCCTGTGATCGGCATTGTAGCTGGATTTATTGTTGCTCGTGACTTGTTATTCAGCTTCCGAACGCAAATTTGTTTAGGTTGAATAATCTCTGTTGATTGCAAACATGTTTTCCTTCCACAAAGAAAAATTGGTCATGACCGGTTTGCATGGATTCTCACGTTGTTTTGATTGGATTTTATATTTATTTTTATTTATTTGTACATCCGGTCTTGTCATCTCCGCATCTTGTGTCAACCAATCAGCTCCCACGTGTGCCTCATTGTCACAATTTGTGTGAGTAGTTCCTTGCTTCAATTCATGCATCATGATGTTGCTCCATTGTTGTCACACTGCGCATGAGTATTCCACTTTTGCCGCCACACTCCACCACGCAAATGTGCTTAGTTGACCAAATTTCACCATTAATTTGCTGTCAATGCAGAAGTCAGACTATAATTGTATGCGAAACTAAATTTCGACAATATGGTAGCCGATTGTTATGCCTCACATTGCAAAGGTTTACAATTTGAATCGCAGTTTCCACTCCCCGCACTTGCCTAGCTTTTCTTCTACAACTTCGGTTTGGTCCCACATTCCAAAAACATGCATGTCAGGTTCATTGAAGACTTTTTTGGCATTTGATGAAAATGTTAGTCTGTCACCACATATTCCCTGTGGCTGACTGGCTACCAGTCCAAAGTCTACACCAACCCTTGCCCAAAGTTAGCTGGGATTGACTCCTGTTTATATGTGCGACCGGACTAAGGACTTAACTCTGATAGATGGATGGATGGTGCTTTATTACAAACACAAATTTAAACATTCAAATCCAAAACGAAACGTGCAACATATCTGCTGGTAGTGTCACATATTTATGAAGTTATGCCACATTAGTATGTAAACTTTCCTTCTTTTGAGAACTCTCTTGAGACAGACTCTCAGCAGAGCACCCACAATTAGATTTCCGGGAACTGTAAAAGTTAAGCTTTTGAACGTGCACTGTATGGCCACCTGAGGCACGACGCGAACATTACTTGCATCAGGTTATCTTGCTCTTGAAAACTGCGCTCGCTTCCCGTCGGGCGCACACATGCTTGTAAAAAGAGCCTGAGGCCACAGGACTCCAACACTGGCACAGCCGACTGCTGTCTCCTGTGGTGTTATCACGCTTCTTCAAATTGCTTCTTTGAATCGAACCAGACAAAAAGTCTTTGCTTGATTTTGATTTCTTTTATGCCAACAAAAAATATGTTCTTTCTGTGGTGTTTGCAACACAATGGACCTCTATGGGAGACAAATAAGAGGTCAGTTATAAGAGCAGACTCAGCTACTGTGATGATCCCTGTACTGAATTTGATGAAAGGGGAATCCCAGCAGGATGCATGCCCTGCTTGTATAACTCCATGATTAGGAAATATTCGGATTGAATAGTATGTTTTTTTAAAAAGGCATGAAAACCATTTGAACGTGCAGACCAGTAGTTAGTGTTTTTCCCCAAATATTCAGCTTTTACATCTTGGCAGAAAAACTAGCCTTTTTCTTCATTTTGCCTATGTGGCTTGTCACAAAATTAGAACCGGACCATCCTGTATTTCTGACTTTAGAAATGAAGAGCATTTTAAAATCCGAACTTTTTCAGTTGATTCCGATCAGCTGAGAACCATGTGATTGGCCTCGATGTCGATGGAATCAGGACTGTCATAGTCTGCGTTTGTTGTTTTTGGTTTAGTATTTAGTTTCATGTTTTTTCTTGTGTTCCTTTGGTGTGGATCTTGTTGAAGCTGATTGTGTGCACCCGAGCTTGTCGACCCATTCCTGGTGTTAGCTCTGCCTAACCCTTCGTGTCTTGTCCAGGTGTTCCTCGTTGTCTCGTTAATTTGTTTGCATTTAGTTCCCTGTTTGCTTTCGCGTCTTTTGGTTCATTGTCCATGCCAGTTGTCCTTGATAGTTGTCTTCATGCCTGTCTCGCCGTGTCAAGTTAAGTCAATTCCTTGTGTTTTGTTGATCCCTGACATTACAGAAAGAAATTCCACTTTTTGCTGAACTTAATTCATAAATATTACTAATTATATTACTAAAATACATATGTATTATTATGATAATTATTCAAGCCTGTTTTGCTGAAGAAAAATCAAAACCGGATTTGGAATTCATCCATTTTCCACAAAAACAAAAACTTCTCTCACTGATTTAAAAATTTAGTACAAATTTGTTAACCAGTGTTATCATAACAGTGCCTACATTAACTCAGACAGTAACGGTGAAAATCTTCACTGCCCCATTAATTTTAACAAATACATTTACTGCATATTTTTATTTGTTAACCATATTCCTCTTATAAATTATATAAAACGCGAAACAGCTAAATTGTTTACGACACTTTACTAAGGTAGTGTGAGCCTTATCTGGTCCTGCCATCCGTCTGGAATGAGTGTGTGAAGACTTCTTATAAGAGGTTCATTATGTTGCAAGTGATGTGCGAGTATCACACGCCTCCACATGGCGGAAATGTTGTTTGTGTGGCCACGATCAGTGCTACAAGGTTCCCCTTCCGGAGCTGTGAAGCTGATGGATGGCTGACAATGACAAGAAGATTGATGGGTAGGTGGAATGAAAAGCTGATGGATGAAGCTCACCTCAGTTGCGTGTCAGTAACCATCAGAGTGGAAACCTAGCGATAGCTCAGCCCTTCATTATGAAGACATCACCTGTCCTCGCGCCTCATGTCAAGAGAGCCTTTAAGGAGATGACGATAATGGTGATGCTTTTTTCATTGCAGAAAGCCCTTGTGGTGAAGCAGCATGCAGCTCCAGCTAGATTTTGATTTAACGGAATCACCAATACTTTAATTCAACACTGTATGAAGGGAGTGAATTCTCTGAGGAAGAGATTTATTTCAGCACTCGCACCCTGATCCCATCCATTTGATTTCTGCTTTTTTATAGCAAGTATTTCATAAACAAATAGTCGCATTTCAGTAAACAGTTTGGTTTGAGAAAGCAGCTTTATGTTTGTGTGCATCCACTAATGGCCCCTCAGCAACAGACAGCTAACATGTTTTCAGCCTGTTCCATAAAAACTGTTCATAGAACTATGCTAAACACCTGCAAGAGAGAATCACAGTCAAAACTGCAGGATTGGTATTGTGATACATTCACAGCATGAACACAAATTCCCTTTTCAATATCCAACCGAACAATTTGTCTAGATTTTGCAGCAGCATTCAAATAGATTGTCTTCTCCAGTGGTAAAAAGTATGGAATTACGTTCGATTCTGGCTCCGGCCTTCTTTTGTGGAGTTTGCATGTTCCACCCGTTTCCTACGGGTACTTCGGTTTCCTCCCACGTTCCAAAAACATGCATTACAGGTTGACTGGACATACTGAATTGTCTCTAGGTGTGTTTGTGAGCGCGGATGGTTGTTTGTCTCTATGTGCCCTGCAATTGGCTGGCAACCAGTTCACGGAGTTCCCCGCCTACAGCCTGAAGATAGCTGCGATAGGCTCCAGCATGCGCGCGACCTTCGTGAGGAGAAGCGGCTCAGATGATGGATGGATATATTCCTTACATCCAAATATTATTCTTCTTAAAATAGTTTTTTTAATCAGATAATGGTGATGTCAGTGCCTTACCTGCCATTAACCTTACTGCACAACGCTGCATTTAGGTTTGGGTACGAATAAACTATAGTGCCATTGATCTGACAGTTCGATTTATTTGAAGTGAATGCTACGATCAGAACGATGATACGCACCAAAGAAACGGATTAAGACTGCATGAACTCTGTCAGCTTGCAAGCAAACTTTTATACTATGAGCGCTTCATGGGCCATATATATCAAACATTATTGATCAGAGAAAAGTTTTCTAAGGTTCGAACAAACTAAGTCCACAATAGCAATCATTATTCCATGCCCACATGAAAGTTTTCAAAAGTAAAATGTTTGTGCCTTTCAATATTTTGTCATTGGAGAAGGAGCCAGATGGACCAATGACAAATTAAAGAAGTGGAGAAACATACTGTAACGTTGTATAATAAATCAGGCCAATTTGTCCATCAGCGAACGCTTTTATTATTAAGCCAAAAACGGCTGCTGTTGGCCGCAACCACGCCGATCAGAGAGAGAGCAACACAACGACAACAACATTACGTTCACTTCCCTGCTGCCTTCACAGCCTCCACAGAAAAGAGGAAAACACAGAACCCTTGAACTATTTACAAAGTCGCTACAATACCAATGGCTGGAAAAGCCTGGCCTGTAATACAGCCCAAAGGCACTAATAATAGAAGCACAAGAACAGGCCTGAAACACAAGATCAATTGAGGCCCGTCTCTACCACATCAGAGTAGGACCCCAGGTGGAAGTTGTGCAATGAAGCCCCAGAGACAGTACAGCATAACACAACAGGATATATGCTGGCAATAGGGCATATATGGAGCCGCATAACCAAGTAGCAGGACCAGTGTACTGGAACATCTGTACCAAATAAGGACTAGAGGAAACAAGATGGCAGACACCTCCAAAGGTGGTTGAGAATAACAAAACCAAGATCTGGCGGGCCATCCAGATCCAGAGTGATAAACAAGTGACATCCCATTTACCATTTTATAGATAGATAGATATAGTCTTTTTATCGTCTCTGAATTGCAGATTTTCAACTAAAGCTTGATGCTCAGTCAAGCTGTATCACTTCAAAATGCTTACCGAGCAGATTACTGTACTAATTTATGAAGAAAGGGCTTGGGCTTTTCATCTTATGGTATATAAATATGGATTTATTTTTCAATTATTTTTCTTGAGCCCAGCAGTGCAAATCCATCCGAATTAGGTTCACTCAAGTCCCCACAGCCCGGACCTCATAATGGCTCGTTAACAAACGAGGGGTTTAAGACTGTATAGCTAGTTGCTAGCTATTCTACCCAGAAAGGTTCAAAATTTACTGTCAGAAATGTTTAAATGTGCCAATTGGCCACATTGCATTTGAAAAGTGAGCATCTGTTTTGTTTGTAGCGTGGAGAACTCCAGGGTGCTCACACACAGGGTTTTGAAATTCATGGACCCAAGAGTTCCTATGGTGTTATAATTGATACCCCCCCCCCCAAAAAAAAAAAAATGTACAACAAAAGGACAAGCTGAATTGAACAATCAATATACAGTCCTTATGTGGTAGGTGAAGGAGTCACCACGAGCAAAGTTCCTCGTAGCAAGCAGGAAACAACAGATACTACATGGAAATTACAGAACAGTATGTGCACAGTCGTGCCCATTCTCTTATCCACAAGTCATAGAAATTGAACTCTTTGGCAGAAGTTGTTAAATCTAATTGCATGATAGTCATCAATCAATATAATTGAAGACACCAAATGCTGCTTATTATGAAGTGGTATTTTCACACACCAATTGAAACATGTCTCCGTTTCAGATGCTTCTTGAAAAGGATGACTTGCTTTTTTTCTCTTCATGTGGACCACACAGAGAGGGGAGTTCTATTTTGATACCAGGCCTGAGTATGCTAACAAGGCACACTGGGGCCTGATCCAACGCTTCCTGGTATCTATCCAGTATTTGGCCCAGTAACTGCTGTATATGAGAAGAGACAGCTGTTAGACCTTTGTTTCGTCCGTGTTCAATGTGACTCCCTTTTGCTGGGAAATGTTAACATTTTGGACTGACAGTCACTCCCCAACACGCCTCACGCATTTTTCACAGAAGCCAGGGAACAGGTTTGGACAACATACTTGAATAAATTAGCACCAACATGTGAAAAATGCATGTTTTTTACCTTGCATCAAAGGTCCAGTGACATTGTCATAAATAGTGTAACCTCGAAGGCAGGGGTGTGCAAACTTTTTGATTGGATGGCCACAATGGATTCTAAAATTTGACAGAAGGGCCAGACCAGGAGCAGCTGGATGGAGTGTTTTGGTAACCTCACCTCATCTGAGAAAATTAATTTTAAATGAAAGTGAACAAAAGCATTATAACAAAATACATGTCTTTGACACACCACAGTATTTAGAAAATAAAAAAATTAACTAGGTTCATTCATTTAATTTTTTTCAAGTTCGGCGGGCTGGATTCAAACGTCTGACGGGCCACATGTGGGCCCCGGGCCGTAGTTTGCCCACACCTGCTCTAAGGTCAACTGCAAGCCATAAACAAACTGAAATTAGTGGTGTAATTTGGATTTAGACCAGTATAATGTATACTTTTAAGTGAAGTTAGAATATATCTCTTCAAAAATTGGCACAGCAATCATTCACAAGGGAATGACTAAAACAATCAGCAAGTATAGAAAATGAGGCTTCAAAATAGTGAAAAAAATCAAGCTAAGGTATTCTCTCTGCTTCCAAGTTGCACTGAAACCACACCCATCTAAACTGTCATAATGAGGAAAATTGAATATCACCAGCCTGGAAAATGAACTTTTAAATTTGAAATCCCAAATATGACAGGGCAACAAAACAAAAATAACAGCATAAAATAGTTCATTGAATGAAGCCCAGAATCCTTCAAGCTGCTTCTATTCATAAAAGTGAGCAACATTATTCCTCTCCTGGCTACACAATGAAACCTCTCAGTCTGCTGCATGATGAAAGTTGGTTGAGAAGGAATGACAGTGTCCTTTGGGGGGGAAAGGCATATGAGCAAAGCAAATACCATGTGTTTGCCCCACCTGGGGTGCCTACTTGAATATCCTAGTTGCTCGAGCCTCCTGTTGATGCCTTCCACTCTGCAAACTTCATGAATTTGTTTTCCCCGCATGTCCAACTTTCTTTAAATCAGGAACATGGAAGCAGAAAAATACGCATGGAAGCGGCAGAGTTGACAGAATTTTGTGGAGAAAAGCCTGCCACCTTTGTGAGCCTCACTGTATAAGGAGGTGGGTGAACGCTGCGTGTGTGTGTTGACAACAGTGAAGTATTACCATATTCTGCCAAGCATCCCTACTGAATATCATTAACTGGCGGTTGACAGCAAAGAAACAACATCACAATGGAAAATTGTCCTGGACTGGACTACCACAAAGAATAAAAGGAGGAAAACGTTATTATCGAACATTGCATCTTATGGACAAATCTTATCAAAACCATTTTATCACTGTTGGTGCGCCAGCCTGAGTATTATTTGTATGTATAACACAAGATAGAATAGATTACCATGCTTGAAGGAAGGAGTCAGTACCGTGTGTAAACCGAAATTTGAAAACACCATATAAAACAGGCAATCCCGTCGCAGCAGGCTCTGCTCTTTAATTGATCTTTCATATAAACTGAAATAAAAACTGCATCTGCAAAAAACAAACCTTGCGAGAGCTGCGCAAGCAACTATGATGCAAATACTGCTGACGCCAAAGAGTACAGCCGTGTTTTTGCAGGCTGGGAGATTCGAATGGATTGCACAAGAAGCGCCTGTGCTTTAAGGCAAACACCGCCGTGCAACAGTTGACTACTTGAAATGATTACAATTTCAAAAAATTGGCAAGAATGTCACGGTGCTGCATGCATTGTCATGATGAACACATGCCCCGTAGAGTGTTCAATACAGCACTCATAGGAATAGAAGTTCTGGATTATGCTTCTAATATCACACTAAAAATTGAATAAATTCATCATTTATTTCAAAGTAAATATAAGAATATATTGAAGGAGAATCTGATAGATGTACTTAAATGTCTGAACACACAGCTACGGCAAGCCGCAATCCATTGTAAAAGAGGAGTGCAAAGTCGAAATATTCAACTGCTCGGATAATTGCCGTGTCCTCTCTCTGTTGTGCAGCCACTTTGGCTCAAACTACATTTTTTTTTTTTTTGCTGAAATAGCTGCTGTGTGTGAAGAGTGTTTTTGATTAAATGTTAAACCAAGATCAAGACATAGATGGACATAATTAGGTATCTTTAGGTCGATTTGCATGTATTTCAAAGGGATTCGATTTTAATGACTTGGATAATGCTATTTTGAGTTTTTCAGCTTTCTGACTCAAATATATACCGTATATGTGAAGTGTGTATTTAAGTGGACTGCCGTTTCATTGGATCATTTTTGTGGAACAGCTCTTGATTTTGGGAATACAACACAAGTAGCTGATTTTCCTGAATCATTCAGCCCTTGTCTGTGTAGCTATCGAAGCCCAGTCGATGTTTTTCCTTGTGAATTTCATCCAAAGCGTGTCTATACGGACCTCGCATTATACCACTATATGGTAGTGATGGGTAAATGAAGCTTCAAATCTGCTTCATGAACCAGTGGTAGTATTTTTGGACTCCAGTAGATGGCACTGTCTGTTCAACATTGGGCTGAAAACACACTGACTTGCCATTTTTTAAACCCTTTATTTAAACCAACAGTGCCATCAACAGGACTCAAAAATACAACAAATGATTCATGTGTCTCCACCTGGTACTGCAGCTGCACTGAGGCGGACAGAGTGAGGCTCCAGAGGACAGTCAAAACAGCGCAAAGGATTATTGGCTGCCCTCTCCCCTCACTGTCGGACATCTACACCGCCCGGTGCCTCAGCAGAGCTCTCAATATCGTCAAAGACAATACCCACCCAAACTCACACCTGTTCGACCTGATGCCCTCTGGCAGGCGCTACAGGTGCATCAAATCAAGGACTAATAGGCTGAAAAACAGTTTCTTTCCAAGAGCCATCTCCATTCTAAACTCACACACACACACACGACCCTTACCTTGCAGAACAGCAACGTGATGTGTTTTAATATATCCTATCCAGTATTATTTTCCATTGCACTAACTATTCACTTATTTATCTAATTTATATATCTATCTGAATTATTGTTGCATTGCACTGGAGAGGGGAGCTCTCTAATCTCGTTGCACACTTGAGTACAATGACAATAAAGGGATTTCTGATTCTGATGAAGCAAATGCTAAGGTTCATTTCCCCATCACTACCACACCGTCACATCGGAAGTAAAGAATGCCTTGAACTGTTCCCTGAAATTGGAAGCATAAAACTGGAGAAAGAATTTTTGAAAAGATGTTCATCCCAAGAATTACGTCATGATACTGTTTGTGTGTAACAGTCAAGTGTCGTAGGAATCATGACAGTTA